>NC_056732.1:1015834379-1016049379 GCF_019279795.1 Protopterus annectens | reverse complement strand
ACTCCTCTAGTACACACTGCAGTGTTTAGGATAAACCATTTTTTCATCTTACCTTTAAGCATCTATTGCAAGACCACCAGTTATTGGAGAGCCCACATTCTGCCCCTCAGTAGTCATTTTGGGATTTGTGCTTCTGTTTTCTCCTGGTGAGAGAATGAGTGCAAGTTACATTATTTCCTGGAGACTGCTGATCACCAGAAAGGTTAATAACTGCTTTATAGGTGACAGCTTGGAATCTGTGCTTATATTCTGATCCTGGTGAGAGTAGGAGCAGAGTGCATTGATTCCTGACTCTTTCTGGCTGGAAAGTGAGTGCCTGTGCTTAAAGTACCTGATTGGTCTGGTTGTTATTCGAGGCATCTACCAGAAAAAGGCTGCAAGCCTGCAGACCCTTGCAATATATGAAACAAGACTGTGGATCACCAAACAGGCCATGGCCTGCTTCTCTTCTTGGGATTGGTGTTAACATTTTGCTTCTGGTGAGAGAAGAATCAAAGGAGTATTGTATCCCAACAGTGGAGCTGTGCTGAAACAGTAGTAGCCAGGCAATGGCCATTCATGCGACTCCCCTCTTTTCATCATTCTTGACAAGCTAATTCTTTATTTTCAGTAAGTACTGCTTGATTTCTTCCTAACTTTAGAATATCTGCCTAAATACTTCATCCTTAAATTTTCAAGGTCTATGTATTAGTTTCCCCTCAAGTGTTTGGCAGTGCTCTGTACAGACTCGGACACTTTGAGTGACATTTTTCCTATAAAAGGCTTCACTACTTAATATATTGACCTCATATCCAGGCATGTCTAAAGGTAAGTTCTCTGTGCTTTCTCCTGTCAACCTGGTGAACTTGGGCATCCTGAGGCAATGTAGCAACTGCCTCATCTACACAGACAACCCTCTCCTCGTATCTCCCAACACTATGACTTGTGAGAGATGGACATATATAGCCAAATTGAAAGCCAAGCACTCTCCAGCCAAGACAAGATTAGCCAGTCAAGACAAGAAGGTTAACACCTGCACCACACCACAATCAACACATAGCCCTCCAGAACTTACATCACCACGACCCTCACATAGTAACACAAAACACACACCTACTTTCATGGAGGCACTCAATAAAAATCTGCCCAAAGAACAGAGATCTCCGAGGCAGAAATGCAAACAACCACCACATCTCAGCACAAACCATGATACACATAGCTCACATATATAGTGTGCCACTCAACCAAAGCCCATGAGGCAAAACAACTTACCCAATATACTAGTCATAGGTGACTCAATAGTAAGGCACACTGATATCCCACTCACTAGGTTGAATAAGGAGAAAGGTACAGTCAGCTGCCTGTCGGATGCCAGGATATGCCACATAATGCCACAAAATGTATGCACTTAAGTAACTCCACAACAGGTATAAATATGACTCTGTCATTCTCCATGTTGGTGTGAATGATCTGAGACGTACCTTCCTGGACTACATGAAAAGAGACATAGAGGAGCTCTCGGATCTTGTAGCCTAGGCAGGTATGACCCTAGCTCTGAGTAGCATCCTACCATCACCCAGAATGATACCACACTATAAAAAGAAAATGATTGACATCAACAACTGGCTAAGTTTTTAGTGTCATTCTAAGGGGATCCAGTATCTGTCTTCCTGGGATGACATGATCGACAGACCTCGATGCTTTACCAGTCAACTGTCACCCCAGGGATTCTGGATACTAGCCAAGGCTCTTGCCATCCCTACAGTGTCTTTTTAGGCAATGTCCTGAAGGCAACATTACTACAAGCAAATGAAATCTGAGAGTTATGCTACTCAATGCTAGAAGTCTAAATCTCAAAATGCACTCACTCGAAGCACTCCTTAAAATAGAGAACATTGACATCTGTGCAGTGACCAAGACCTGGTTCAAGGTTCCGGAGAGCAGCCCAGCACTACCAGGCTATAATTCATACCACACCTTTCAACCCCTAAACCTGGACCGAAGCACTAAAGGTGGTGGTGTCTCCATATTCATAAAGGATATGCACACCTCCAGACTAGCAGTCCAGCATAATGCATCAGAGATACTTCAGGTACAACTAACACTGGGTAAAACTGCAATCCAGGTTGTAGCCTGCTATAGATCCCCCACCATGTCCCAAGACTCTCACTCCAGATTCCTAAACACACTGGAAAATATTAAGGTACAACTCAATACCCTTATACAGGGAGACTTTGGCTACCCCTCCATTAACTGGGAAAATTACTCATGTACTAACACACTTGCTCAACGTTTTCTGGAATTCATTAATTCCAACGCCCTGGACCAACTCATTCTTACCCCACCAGGGGTAGAAACATCCTTGACCTGCTCATTACTAACATGGGCGACTGCTGCTCTACACCAGTAATCAACTCCTCCCTGGTCAGATCTGACCACAAGCTAATCACCATGGATATCCACATCCCACCCTCATCCCCCTAAAGGAAACCACAGTAAAAAACTTCTCCAAAGACAATTTTGGGCTTCTAAAAACAGAGGTGGCTAACTTCACAACACCCATGCAAATGGAAAATAGGTGCATGACTGCTGAATCATATGACAATGCACTGTATGAGCACATACACAAGTGCATGGAACGGGCCATACCAAACAGAACCAAGATGCTCTCCTCCAAAAAAAAAGGAAGCCAATCTAGTGGTCCGCCACCATAAACAAACTCTACAACAGAAGGAAAAAATCTGTTGCAGAAAAGGGTGAATTCCCAAGACTGGAAAAACTCCCTTGTTACTCTAAGCAAAAAAACTGAGATCCATCATCAAATTCTCTAAAGCTAGCTATGAAAACAAAATTGCTGCAGATTCTAAAGACAACCACAAGGCATTCTATAGTTATGTCAAGAATCTACATGGCAATACTCAGATCTGCTCTGAGTTACAGCACAATGGGAATACATATACAGAACCAACTGATATTGCCAACATATTGGCCGACAGGTTCAGTGAGAACTTTACCCCCCATTCACCCCCTAAAGGGCCTATCACAGTACCTGAGGAATGCCAAGTCCCTATTATCACAGCTACACAGGTAAAAACCGCACTGTCCAAAGCCGAGAATACAGCTTCCATGGGACCTGATAATATCCCTGGCTGTGTTCTACATGAATTACAAAGTGAATTTGCACCACACCCGAGTATCCTGTTCAATCACAGCCTCATTTCACGGTTTGTTCCTACCGAATGGCGCACTGCTATGGACATCCCACTCCACAAAGGTGGAGCGACTACAGACCCTGGGAACTACCACCCCATTAGTCTGACAAGTCTGATATGTAAGGCGCATCATCATGGACCTTATGAATAAGGACACAGGGAATCTCCAAACTCTGGAGCCCACACAGTTTGGGTTTGTGAAAGGTAGCTCATGCCTGCTCAACCTGATAGACTTCTTCGAGTCTGTCACCAGAGCTGTGGATGAGGGCAAGGTAGTTCACACAGCCTACCTAGATCTTGCCAAGGCCTCCAACATCATCCCTCACTCAGAAATCATAGATAGACTCACTAAACTAGGCATAAACCCCTATGTCATAAGATGGGTTGCCAACTAGCTCACTGATAGAACAGACACTGTGAAAGCAGCGGACTCCAAATCTGACTACCAAACAGTTACAAGTGGTGTCCCACAGGGATCAGTCCTAGGTACTCTCCTGTTTGGCATCTACTTTTCTGAAGTTCAAGCCAACACAAAGGGACTCTGCCTGACCAAGTTTGCAGATGATTGCAAATTGGGAGCCATTATTGATTCTTCAACTAATGTAGACATTCTACAAAAAGGCCTCACTGACACCAATGACTGGTTCCAGAACCATAGCCTTAAGCTCAATGCCAAAAAGTGCATTGTCATTCCCTTTGGGAAAAATTTGGTGCCCATGAACTACCACATAGGCGGTAGTCCAATAAACACCGAAGGTATGATAAGAGACCTGGGGACACAGGCTGACAGCAACCTCTCCTCTGATAACCATATTGCCATTGTAGTCAGAAAGTCCTTCTATGTGGCACACCTCATTACAAAAGGTTTCTCATCCAGGAAGAAAGAGGTCATAATCCCTCTCAACACGTCCCTCATTAGACCTATTATAAAATACAACGCCCCATTTGGTATGTACGTCACTAGACACCTACAACAAAAATACCTCACTAAGAGGATCTTAGGCCTTAGACACATGCCCTGTACAGACAGACTCAAAAAATTCCAGCTATACTCGGTCTCTTATCGCCTACTTAGAGACGATCTCTGCTTGACCTACAAAGCCATGTCTGACCTAGAGCTGCTAGACATGCTACACCTAAAGAAATCCCAATCCCTCCATGCCACATGCTCCAGGGACCAAAACCTCATTACCACAATAAACAGAACATGCTGGAGGGGCAGGTTTCTAACCCAGAGACTACACATACTCTGGAATAAACTTCCCATTCATTTCAAGCAGAGCACTTCACTGGCCCTCTTTATGATAAATCTTGATGAGTGGATGGGCAATAGGAAGTTCTCCCTGGGATCGCTTCAGTGGCCTTGCTTGACAGGGGCACTGGGAACTAACTTTGGGTGGCATGATGCCAGTTAATCTTCTTGGGCTAGGCTTACATAGACTCCAGGGCTGTTAGCCTAGTACACACCTACGAACCCATATATATATATATATATATATATATATATATATATATATAAAACCTCGACAGTTAGAAGGACGAACACGGAGCAGCAGAGGCAAAACTGCAAACACAATTCCTGTTGACTGTGAAACGTTGATATGGAGATTGTGTTCGCAGTTTGGAGCATTTGTGTTTTGAAGGGCATCGCACTACAGTGGAGATTGGGAAAATTACCCTTTTCCTCACTGTAGTATGATCTTGCAGTTAGAATATATAAGTTGCAGGGGATGTAATGGGTGCAGCCCCCCACAATGTGGGGTGCAGAGGGGGCTTGCCCCCCCTGCAAAATGATAGGACATTTTCCGCCTTGTAGCAGATGTTTTTTTCAGGATGGTGAGTGCTCGAATGTCGATTCTTTCCTGCGAAGGAATCGACATTCTAAGCAATCGTCGTAATTCTTTTTTGTTGTTCTGGGTCAGGGATGTGAATGGTCGAGGTAAGTCACCTGGACATTTTGATAGTAAACCTATATATTTTATATACATATATATATATATATATATATATATATATATATATATATATATATATATATTTAAACACACACATACAGATATATATATATATATATATATATATATATATATATATATACAAAAATATATATATATATATATATATGTGTGTGTGTGTGTGTGTGTGTGTCTACTTTCATTCACTGAAAACTCATTTCACTGAATTTCAAACCAATCACACCAAATCGCTGAAAACTCAAATCACTGAAAACAAGAAGTTATGTACTCACCATAACGTTCGATGTACGTAGTCCATCTCACCTCACATTCTTACCTGTGGGTTCGGAGCCGAACCTCGGCTCCGACTCGGCCATACTCTAGTTCGAAGTCTTTCAAGTGGCTGGGCTAAGAAGGTATCCCATGCTGCACTGCTCCCTTTCCCCAGATCTTGTTTGCTGCGAGCTAATCATTCACTCCTCCACACACAACAACATACAAAGAAGGAATAACATACTAACCAGAAAGGAATTTGAAACCATACTTAACCTCTAGGTCCTCCAGGATGGGGGAAGGAGGGGGGGGGGGTAAGTAAGAATGTGAGGTGAGATGGACTACATACATCGAACGTTATGATGAGTACATAACTTCTTGATGTTATGTAGTCCAATCTCGCCTACATTCTTACCCGTGGGACAGCGTCCCCAGCACCTGAATCCTGGGAGGCTCAGTGGAAAATACTCCTGAGCACTGTGGAACCAAAGGAAGACCTGCCTTTGGACACTAAATCTAACTTGTAGTGAGTAACAAAGGTGTGAGGAGATGCCCATGTAGCCGCAGCACAAATATCATCCATAGACAACCTAGCCTGAAAGGCTGTAGACGTAGACACAGATCGGGTAGAATGAGCCTTCACTCGAAAAGTTAAATCCCTGCCACCTGAAGCATAAATTAATGAAATACAACTGGAAATCCATCTAGACAAGGTGACTTTGGAAACAGGAGACCCAATCCTGTTTTCTGAAAATGAGACAAACAACTGATCCGATTTTCCAAGATCCTTCGTTCTATGTAAATAGAATCGTAATTGTCTGTGCACATCCAGCTGATGAAATCTAAATTCTGCCTTGTTCGCGAACTCTGGAAAGAATACAGGTAGTTCAATGGATTGGTTTAGATTACTAACGGAAGCCACTTTCGGTAGAAAGGAAGGGTTTGGCCTGAGAGAAACCCTGTCCTTATGAAAAATCAAGTAAGGTGGTCTAACTGATAAGGCTTGAAGCTCCGAGACACGTCTGGCTGAAGTGATGGCTACTAAAAAGATTGTCTTCCAAGTCAAATATTTTAAATCACAAGTGGCTGCAGGCTCAAAGGGGGGCGAAGTGAGACATTGTAGAACAAAATTTAAGTCCCAAGGCATAACTGGTTCAAAAACTGGAGGACGAAGCAGCATAGTGCCCTTCAGGAATGCCTTACAAAGTCTATGTGCCATGAGATTAGGCTCATCAGCGACGTGAAAAGTGGAAATAGCCGCCAACTGGACCTTAACAGTTGCGGCCGCTGATCCTTGGTTGAAAAGCATGGAGAGGAACTCCAGGACTGACGAAGTTGGAGCTGTATAATTTGTCTTGCATGAGCCCATATGGAAAATCTCTTCCATTTGCTGGAATAGATTTTTCTGGTGGAAGGCTTATGGGAGCAAGACAGAATATGAACCACTTCCGGTGAAAAGTGATGAAGCCTGACTAATGATGGAAGTGGAGGAGCCAGGCTGTCAACCGGAGGGTCTGAAGAGAGGGGATGCAGCTGCCCTGACATATGAGCCAGCAAATCTGGTTGAGGGTCCAGAATCCAGGGGGCGTCCACTAGGTAAGGATGAAGAAAGGGGAACCATATTTGACGAGGCCAGTGTGGAGCAATCAGAATCATTTTACTTCCCAAAGATTGTGCTTTCTGAATAACCTTTGTCAGCAGAGGAACAGGAGGGAAGGCATACAGTAGACTGGAGGGCCAATCGTGAACTAGAGCGTCCCTGGGTGACTCCCCCTGAGGGGGGATAAGGGTGAAGTAGCTGCTGCATTTGGTATTGAGGGGGCTAGCAAATAGGTCACAGCAAGGCTGACCCCACCTGTGGAAAATCTGCTTCGCAACTTGATTGTTTAGGGACCACTCGTGAGGCATCAGAATAGCTCTGCTCAACCTGTCTGTAATCACATTGGACTTCCCCGGAATGTGCGTTGCTACAAGAAAACGTTGGGAAGCCACTGTCCACTGCCACACTCGCATGGCCTCTCTGCAAAGGGGGTACGGCTTGGTTCCTCCCCGTTTGTTTAGATACCATACCACCGACATATTGTCTGTGTGGATCGCAATTGTCCTGAGAGGAAGAAAGCTCTGAAGTGCTTGCAACGCTAGTAGCACTGCTCTCATCTCTAGGACATTGATATGCAGATGCATCTCGTGTTCCTGCCATGTGCCTTGGACTGTCCTGCCTAGATAATTCCCCCCTCACCCCATATGGGAGGCGTCCGTGGTCACTGCGACGACCGGAGGGGGCGGAACAAAGGGTTTTCCTGCATCGAGGTTGCTGGTGTGAAGCCACCAGTGCAGATCCTGCTTGCACCTGTCTGTGATTATTATGGGATGAGAAAGAGGAAGATGTTGCAGAGACCACTGGGCGAAGAGTAGACATTGAAGGAGCCTCATGTGTAGCCTCGACAAATGAACCAGCATAATTGTAGCAGCCATCGTCCCCAACAATTTGAGGAACAATCTTGCCTTCACTCTTCTCAAAGAGAGTAACATGTACACCTGCTGTTGTTATCTTTGAATCCTTTCTAGTGGTAAAAACGCCCTCATGAGCACGGCGTCTAACTCAGTGCCTATAAAGGTGACATGCTGCGAAGGCAACAAGGCAGACTTTTCCCAATTTAGTGATGCATAATTGTTGACACAGTTTGATTGTGGCTTCTCTGGTTTGTAGAAGTAGATGCCTGGTGGTGGCAGAAAGGAGCCAGTCATCCAGGAAAGGAAACACTTGGAGTCCCTGACGTCTTAAGTGAGCCGTTACCACTGCCATGCATTTGGTGAACACCCTGGGAGCTGTGGTGAGACCAAAGGGCAGGGCATGAAATGGAAAATGACTGGCTCCCAGCCAGAAGCGTAGATGACTTCTGGATGCCCTGCCCATCTTTATATGGTAGTAAGCATCCTTGAGGTCAATGGAGCACATCCACAGTTCTTTTCTAAACAATGGGAGAATAGATTGCAACGTGACCAATCGGAAATTGGACTTCTTCACATGGGTGTTCAATCTGCTGAGATCCAAAATGGGTCTCAGGTCCCCTGTCCTTTTCGGCACCAAAAAGAACCTGGAGTAAGTTCCTAATCTGATCTGGTCTGAGGGGACATGCTGGATGGCTCCTTTTTCTAGCAGCTTTAAAACCTCTGAAGCTGCGGAATCCCTTTGAGTTGGTGGAACGTCTGAGATTTTTTTGATCGGAGGGGGAGCTGAAGAGAAGGGAATGCGATATCCTCCGGAAACTATTTTTAATACCCATTGGTCCTGAGTGATACTTTGCCAGGCCTCTGGGTATAGTGAAATGCGACCTCCGACTGGCTCAGGAAATGCACAGTCAGGCCTCCCATCAGGAGCACTGGTAGGGAGAACCACGAAAGGAATCGCGGTCTTCCTGGTTACGCAGGCCTTCTCTGCCCCTAGGGCGGCATCTACCAGAATTACCACCCCCTCCCCTGCCTCTGGAGGGGGACTCACCTTGTGCGTCATGAAAAAACCTCTGCGATATTTTGAACCACATCTTCCCACCCCTCTGGGTATTGGGATAAGGCCTAGAGGGTAGGGAAAAACAGACTCCCACAGCAGACAGAGTTTTTCCCTCTTGCTCGCACCTAGTGAGAGTGTCCTTCACCTTGATTCCGAATAAGGAGGAACCATTAAACAGGGTGTTGGTAAATGTAGACTTGAAGGCCTCCGTGAAATTACAGAGGCGCATCCAGGAGTGTCTCCTAAGAGCAACTCCCGAACTTGCTGCCCTACCCTCTCCTTCGGCTGCATAAGAGATCAGTCTCATGGAGGAGTTAGCAATAGAGTCGAGGGTAGACATCTGAGCGTTGACCTTCTGAGCCACCGTATCATAAACATTACCCTTTAGAGTATCTCCAAGCTCTTTCAGGAGATCTCTTTGGAGCCATGTAAAATTAGATAAGTAATTCAGTGACCACAGAGTAAAGGCCGCTGAAGAAAACATACGCTTCCTGTACCGGTCCATGGTCCTAGACTCCTTGTTAGGAGGATGGACGGTAGACAAAGTCTCAGCCAGTTCCTTCTTGGAGGCCGCTGCCACCACCATGACATCTACAGGAACTCCCTTGGATAAAAACTCTGTGTCAGAGCGGGCAGACAAGAATTTGTTGGGTTTCCTGGGGACTGGTTCCACAGAGTCAGGGGTTTCCCACACCCTTCGACAAACCAGATCCAAAAGCTCATCGAAGAGTGGAGACACCCAGGAGGTGGAGGGCTGAGCCCCAAAGGCCTTCAGGAACATGAACTCCTCCTCAGAGGGGGCTTTGGAGGGCCAGTCACCCCTCTGCTTCAAAATTTCTAGGATGTCAGAGAAAGAAACTTGGGAGACCCCTCCGATTCCTCGAGGTTGGTGTCTGACATGAGGGACTCATCTTGGGAGTCAATGTGCTTCCTTTTGCACATTCTTTTTCTGCGTGGCTCCTCAGGCAAAAACACTGAGGGGCCCTCAGAAATATGGGGACCACTCATGGGGGTATCCTGAGGCCTTGGGTCTCTGCTGTCAAAAGATAGAGGGTGATCAGAGACCCGCACCGGAGCTGGAGGGGACAGAGTGTCAGTACCGAATGATGTCGCTGAGGACCTGGCCAGTGCGCACCGCATGGCCTCAAAATCTGGTCCCCCCGACTCCAAAGATCGACCAGCCATGGAAGACCTTGGAGCAGAAGGGACAAGGTCCGAAGCCGAAGCAGGGGTCAGGCTTCCCCGCGCCGAAGCACTGAGAGGGAGGCTAGGAGCCTAAAAGTGACCCGAGGCCTCCCCCTCGGGTCCGAGCGAGGAAGCATGAGTCCTGGACCCCGTGGATGGAGCTGACGGGGTTGGAGCTGAAGCCGGAGCCGATAAGCCAGGATGGGCCAAAGGAGCTGACCTAGGGACATCAGACGTCGCCGGCCACTCTGGCTCCGAAAGCTGGGATTCGATTGGAGGAGGACGTATCGACGCTGGCTGGGTGACAGGCTCCAGAGCCGACTGGGCTGGAGCCGAAAACAATTTTGCCAGTACCGGTGACTGGAGCAGTCTCTGTACCACTCTATCTACATCCACATCTGAAAGAGTCCTGGAGGACCTAGAAGATAAGGAAGGAGATCTAGACCTCCTCTCCGAAAGAGAGCTACGTGGAGGAGAGATTGGCCTAAAATTTGGAGACGGGTTCCGAACTAGCACCTCTGCAATCGGCTCCGAGGGACTTGGAACCGAAGCAGATTCAGTCAATACGTTAACTTCCTGCAGCTCCGAGGACAGTGGAGCCGAGGATGCCACAGTAAATTTCACTACTTTCTCCAGAGGCTCTAAGGATACAGATGGAGCCGGAGAACGCTTTTTCTTGAAGCTAGAAGCCCTTCCCAAATCCTCCTCGAAGGAGGGTTTCAAAAGTCCTTTCAAAATTAGTTTGTTCTTCCTCTCCTGAAGAACACGCGGGCTAAATGCATGGCAAAAAGTACAAGATTCCTGGAGGTGAATAGCCCCCAGAAAATAAACACAAACAGAGTGTCATCAATGATAGACATCTTATAACCACATTTAGCACATTTCTTAAAGCCCGAGGGCTTATGCTCTTTCGTATCCTTAAACATAATGAGAGAAAACACCAACCATTAATAATGATCAACCGTTAATATATAAAGTGCGGGAACTAAGCAAAGCCAACAGACAATTACAAAAGACCTCTAACTTAATCGGTCTCAACAGGAACACAAGGAAAGGACTAGGTCCTCTAACTTAAATGGTCCTAGCCCGAGGGATAGGTACCTACTAACCCTAATAAGCAACACAGAAGAAGGGGCAGACTAGGTCCTCTAACTGAAATGGGCCTAGCCTGTAGGGGAAACAGTTAGTGGGACACCACAAGAGACAATAATAACCGAAAAAAAATTACACCAAATATTAGACCAGTACACACACACAAGACACAGCTATGAAAATAGCTTTTTTTGAAGCAAAAAAACTGTCAATAAAGACAAAAGTGATACTTAGCCACAGCCAAGAGCGAGACCACGTCCAAGCCATACGAGCGGAAAACGAGATCTGGGGAAAGGGAGCAGTGCAGCATGGGATACCTTCTTAGCCCAGCCAATTGAAAGACTTAGAGCTAAAGTATGGCCGAGTCGGAGCTGAGGTTCGGCTCCGAAACCACGGGTAAGAATGTAGGCGAGATTGGACTACATAACATCTCATTTCACTGAATCACATTTCACTGAATGTAAGTACTGTTTGGCAAATAAAACATATATGCCCCTATCCCCACTGTAGTGCGATCCTGGGGTTAATATATATAGTTAGGGGGTGGGTGGGCACAGCCCCCCCCACATTCGTGGGGGTGGGAGGCGTAGCCCCTCACCTACTTTTGGTTTTATATTGTAAGCTTTCAGTGAAATGAGATTCATAAATATAAAAGCTAAGTAGATGGGGGGGTTGCCCCCCATGCCCCCAACACCCACCCTAACTATGTATACTAACTCCAGGATCGCACTACAGTGGGGAAAAGGGCATATATGTTTTATTTGCCCAACAGTACTTACATTCAGTGAAATGTGATTCAGTGAAATGAGTTTTCAGTGATGTGAGCTTCCAGCAATTTTTTGAGGGTGAACTGAAATTCAGTGAAATGAGTTTTTGGTGAATGAAAGTAGACCCATACATATATATATATATATATATATATATATATATATATATGTGTGTGTGTGTGTGTGTGTGTGAGAGAAAAACAGGATGTAAGAAAAATAGAATAGCTTAAGAAGCTATTAAATACCAGAAAAAAGCACTTACCTGATACAACTAATGCCCGAGCAACAGTAGACAATGTACATATGCTTAAGCGTAAAAGTGATCTGAGGTAATTCAAGCTAAAGAGGAGGATTATGGGTAAGGGAAGGAGCTAGAGCTACAGAGCCAACGTTTTTAGAAATGGCCGTAGTCAGACCTGAGGTAGGATCTGAGACCCATCAGTTAAGGAACAGATGAAAAAGACAACATCAGATCAACTGTACAAAAGATCAGTCTGGCAAACATTAGTATATGCATGTAACACAAAAGCTGGAAATACATATTCAAAAAAACAGTTATCTATAATAAGTTGGAACAATAGCTTTTTATCATGATGGCTATACTGTCCATATCCTGGAACGTGAATGGCCTTACTGGTATAGATAAAAAGGACTAGGTATTGAATTATA
The DNA here is from genome assembly GCF_019279795.1 of Protopterus annectens. NCBI lineage: Eukaryota > Metazoa > Chordata > Ceratodontiformes > Protopteridae > Protopterus > Protopterus annectens. The sequence goes on along the minus strand of NC_056732.1, from coordinate 1,016,036,736 downwards.
TTAAGAAACAAATAGCAATGCTGCAGGTGACAAATTTGGAAAGAAATGAGCATGTGAATTTGACAGAGAGGATTTCAGAATGGATAATCAGCAGAATATCAGGGATAGAAGAAAGGGGGAGTAATTATACTAATTGCTAGTGGGACCCCAATAATGACAGATGAGGGAAAAAGACACAAATGCTAGATTTGTGGTAGTAAGGGGGCTATTGGCAAGGGAGGATGGATTACTTCTTCTTCTTCTTCTTCTTCGACTTTTTTTTTCGTTAGGGCTACATGAACATCACCTTGTCCCTTGAATCTTATGGGAGTGGAGTTTGTCGAGTACGAGTTGTTGAGCCCGCCCCAGCCCCACAACCTCACACAGAACACACACACACACACACCTACCCAGGGGCCAAGAGTGTCAATCACCTGCCACATGTCTTTGGGTGGTGGGAAACCTGGAGCACCCCGGGAAACCCTCCACGCACCACAGGGAGGGGACATGAGCTCAAGCAGAGGAGAGAACCCCAGTGCTGAGAGGGAGAACCTCTTGCTGTGAGGCAGCAATGCTAACCACTGCACCACCGTGGCCGCCCTGGAGGATGGATTACAATGATGTGTATTTATATTCTACCAAAAACTGCTATTATTGGAGTTTAAAAAAATTTTGGGAGAAATAATCATCTTTCAGCAGGGAATATTATTTATAGGTGGGGGCTGGAATTTGATTTGCAAAGCTGAGGATGTATTGGGGGGTGTAGAAGTGGCAATATAATAAAAGAGGGTAGATTTCTGAAGAATTTATGAAAATATTTAGTATGTAAGATGTGAATTCAGTAGCAGGAACTCAAAACAGAATTTATATATTATTGCCCAAGGTACAATAATTGGGGTAGACTAGATAGAAATTATATTTCACAGGAACATGTGTACTTAATTGAAAGCTTTGACACACACACACACACACACACACACACACACACACACACACACACACACACACACACACACACACCCACATATCAATAACTATTTCTGATCATGCATCAATAAAAATGAAGATAAAAATGCAGGTTAATAAAGTAAAAATAAGACACTGGTGCTTTCCCATCTACCTGTTGAAAAGAGAGGAAATTAAAGAATAGCTAGTGTAAATTATTCAAGAGTTATTGGGGAAGATATAAATATCTTCAGAAATTACAGCTAGTGACTGGGAAAAAATGAAAATGGAGTTTAAAAACAGAGCTATAAATAAAATAGAGATATGGTTAAGAAGTAATAGAAATTACTTAGAGGGGCTGACAAAAGTTAAAGTATTGCAAAATAAGGGGAATGTCACAGAAAAAGTAGAAGACCAAATGCAGAGTGCTAAAGAGAAAATAAGGGAGTATCAGATAATATAAGTTTAGAAATATTGCAGGTAAGCAACTATTTTTGGATAACAACTCCAGAAAACAAAACTTTTAGCACAATGACTTAGGCAACAGAACGTTGAACAGGTCCTCGCCAAACTTGAGGAACCTATAACAAGGAAAATAACCAGAGATCCTGCACAGGTTATAGAGATATTCTGGAAGTTTTATGAAAATTTGTATAAAGCAGAGAAATATGAAAATCAAGAAAGAGTACAAATGTAGATATTTATGGAAGACGTAATTATGCCAAGGTTAGTGGTATACAAGGCTCGACAACCAACAGTTATGATAGAAAGTGATAAGATAAAAAAGTGATGTATAATCAATCTTCTAGAAAAGCTTCAGGAACAGATGATATTCCTATGGAAGTTTGGAAATTAAGAGGGAAGAAAGTGATAAAGATCTGTAAGATTTTGTTTAACAGTATTTTAAAAAGAGGGGAAACACCAACATCTTGGAAGAAAGTTGTGGTGGCTGTATTACCTAAAGATGGCAAAGGCCTTTTAGACCCAGCTTCATATAGACCCATTTCAATTTCAAACCATGATTATAAAGTGCTTATATCTATAAAAGATAAAAGAATGGCAAGGGTGTTGCCAAATTTAATAAATATTGATTAGTGTGGTTTTAAGGAGGGGAGGCAAATATTTGACATTAGTAGAACAATGATGATCCAGAGGAAAGCAGAATGAAAGACAATATCTCTGTTGTTGGTGGGTCTTGATGAAAGAAAGCATTTGACAGAGTACACTAGGATTTTACCAATAGGGCAATGGAAGCATTTGCATTCCCTAATACTATAAAAAGGTTATTAGAAGGATATATAAAGCATAGGAGGCGAGAATTAAAGTGGGAGGGTTCCTCTTAGATAAGCTGTGTTTGAAAAGAAGAACCGGGCAGGGATGTCCTCTTTCCCCTTTGTTATCTACTTTATATTTAGAGCATTTGGCAAAAAAATAAGGGACTCAGAAATACAAGGATACAATTGGTATGTTAATCAAGATAAGTTGGACTTATTTGCAGATTAAATTATTTTGTACCTGATAAATTCAGAAAAGGACATCTCAGTGTTTTGGAACATTTTGAGACAGTTTCAAGTCTTTTTGGGATATAAAATTAATGAAGATAAAACAAAGGCTATACCCATAATTATGTATACATGCACAAATTGGTTAGGCAATACTCATATTTATGGTGTCATGATAAGATGAAGTATTTAGGAGGATGGATTAAAATGCTTCTATTTTAGCAGCTAAGGATATTTGGGAAGAGACTAAAAAGATAATACAAAATTTGAGAAACTGGAAACTCTTTATTATGGATATGGATAGTAAGATACAAGCAGTGGTAGTGTTTTAGTCCCTTTATTCCTGTATACGGGCAAGGCATACTTTTATCAACCCGAGGATTTCTGGACAATAATTAAAGAACTGAAGGAATTTATCTATGATGGAAGGAGAGGAAGAGTTAACTGGGATAATATGATCCTTCCATTAGAACAAGGTGTTTCAGGTTTACCTAACTTGAAGGGATATTTTAGAGCTACATTGTTAAGGATCATACACATAACACAAGTAGAAGGTTATAATTCAAAGGGGAAAGGAATTATGATGAAGCAAGGGAGGAGATGAAGAAACAGAGTGAGAGTGGGACTTTGGATGCAGATCCTTAAGGAGAATAATAACAACCATACAGAATATTATGTTCATAAATTACCAGAAAGCATTCTAAGAACAAATCCAATGCAAAAATGAAGAAAGACTTTGCAAAAGGGATGGCTGGAAGTAGGGATACATAGCAAGAGAGGGCTGGAATTTAATGGAAAATCCTGGCTAAGGAACCAAGATATTCTGACAAATAATTCAAGCAGAAAAGGTAATACAGTGTGGGATGAGGCCAAGAAAGGCATTTGGATTGCAGGCTAGAGACTGCCTTCCCTACCAGGGCTTGGTCTTACAGTACAGGCAAAGAGAGAGGGATAGGGGAATTAGAGTGAAAGACCTGCTATGGTAGAGATTTTAATTGACTAAAACAGAAGCACCTGTTAAAAAGGGATAATTAGTATGGCATATAACATACTGTGCGATAGCTATAAGAATCAATCAAAGGAGGCTAAGAAATATTGGGTAGAGAGACTGGAAAAACAATTTACAAGAAAACAATGGGAAGACATATGTATTGCTCCCACGTATGCAACCAAGTTCAGAAGGTTTAGGATCTTTGCTTGGAATTGTTTGCATAGTTATTTTTATACCCCAAGCAGACTCCAAAGAAGTTTCCCCAAGGAGATAGCAAATGTTGGAGTAGTGTTGAAGAAGAAAAAGGTAACTGGGAACATTTGTTTTGGGAGTGTAATGAGTTGGCAGATTTTAAAAATTCCCTGCAGAGTACGCTATCAGAAATATCGGGTGAGCAAATGGCTATAAGTAAGGAAACAATTCTTTTGAGGTGGGATACAGGATCTGAATTGCCTAGACATAGTAAGGCCTTAATATGTTTAATTCTGTTGGCTGCCAAAAAAATTTTACTAGAAAATGGAAATCATAGTCTAAACCAACTGTATTTGAGGTATTGAATATTATAAAACAGATGAAAGAACTGAAAGGGGGATCTTCAGAAAAGGGAATGGGAAACAATACGTGCACAATAATGTCCAGAAGAAGGAGAAGTGAGGTTTAAGGGAAGGCAGGAATTCAGCAATTTTTTATAATGTTGGACTGATGACAGTAACAAAGAAAATATATGTGATGTATATTGTATTTAAATGGAAAATGTTAAAATGGTTCATTTTCCTTTCTGATAATTTATGTTTGCCTGTGTTGTAAGTGATAATTTAATAAGCATGTTTAAAAAATGATGCTTGTTGCAGCTTTTCTCACTGGGCCTCCTCTGAAAATGGGTCTTTGCCCGGTCAGACTTCTCTAATAAACACATCCCAATAAATATAATAATAAATAAATGTATTGTTTGCAAACATGCCATTTATATCCATGTAACTTGCTGCTTCCCAACCCATTTCTTTTATCTCTTGTACAATATTCAATTCTTCAAACAGAGATAGTTTACATTTTGATTTCCATTTTCTAGTAATTGTTTTGCTGGAAGCCAATAAAGTTAAACTTAGCAAGTCTTTACTAGGTCTAGGCACTTCAGATCCAGCAGTCCAGTCCAAAACAAATATTTTCTTAGTTACGACTTGCTTCCCTAACTTTTTAACAGAGTACTCCATAGGGAATTTTTTAAATCTGCTGGCTTGTTACATTCCCAAAAATCATGTTCTTGATTACACACCTCTGGCATTTGCTATCTAGCTGCCAAAGAAATTTCTCTGAAGTCTGCCTGAGGCATATAAAAGCCTATGTAAACACTTCTATGCAAAAATTCTAAATCTTCTAGACTTTGTATACTTTTAGGAGCATACTGGTATCATCCAGTTGTTACTTTGTGAATTGGCTTGCCATTCTTTTTTCACAATCTTTTCTAACCTCCTCAGATTCATTCTTGTAGCTATCATACTACACTTAATATGACCTACTAATCATCCCTTTTTTTAACAGCAGCTTCTGTTCTCTTTCACTTAACACTCCACCATCCCTTTATCTTTAGCTGTACTCTTATCAATCACTGCTAGCAAAGGCAGTCTCTCACCTGCAGTCCAAACTTCTGCCTGGCCTTATTCCACTCTATTGTCTTTCCCTCCCTCCCTAGTTATTTGTTACCTATAACCTAGTTCCTTGGTTAATTTACTACAGTAAATTCTAGCCCACTCTTGCCTCTTTTCTTTGTCCCTTCTTGTAGTCACGCCTATTGCTAAAATATTTCTTTTCCATTCTGGTGTCAGTTTACATCATAGAATACTTTCTACTACTTTATGAATATAATATTATATATGGTTGCTGTTATTGCCTGCATCATCTGAAATCTTACTGTCTCCTCATTTCTTGAAGCCTATCCCCTTCATCATCATAATTTTTCACTCAAATTTATAACCTTCTGCTTATGTTACGTATGAGTCTTAGCTCTAAGGTACCTCTTCAAATCAGAGGAATCCTAAACCACATTACTCTATGAGGATAATCAACTTATCCCATGTGTCGTTTGCTATCCTCCCTTCCCAAATACATTTCTTCAACTCTTTATTAATTATAATCCATAACTTCTCCTCTGATCAATAAAAATACACCTGACCTGCATATAAAACTAAAGGGAATAAAAATATATTTACTGCTTGTATTTTACTACCCATATCCAAGAACTTCCAGCTTCTCAATTTTTGTATTATCTTTTTAGTCTGTTCACATATCCTTAGCTGACATAACAGAATCTTTTTTAACCCATATACCTAAATGCTCAATTTTGGCAACATCTGTACCATTCCATTAGCTAGTATCAACACAGACATTTTGTAATAATGGTTTAAAATTCAAATGGATCTATAAAACGCAGGGTCTTTACCCTCTTTGAGTAATACCACAGGTAATTAAGATTGCCTTTCCCAAAAAGGGTTTAAAAAGACTTTTGCCTTAAGAAGTTTGGCTTTCTAGGTGAAACGCATCATCGGAGGAAATGGGAAGTAAAGCATAAAGGAGTCTACCTGACCATCTGAGAACTAGGCATTATTGGCTTGTGCCACTCAAGTGGAAGAATTAGCAAGGAAGACTTAGGGGCCATTCAATATGTGTCAGCAAACAGCAGCTGAGCCTGTCTGATAAAGAAAAGGACTATCCTGAAATCTGTTTGGCTACCAAAACTGGTCCAAGTTGAAAAACCTCACTGTGTTTCAAGTGGGTGACTATCTTTGTTGGTTGGTCCACTTGCAGAGCTAAAAGTTGAGGTAGCTATACATGTAAACATTGCTAATTTTAAACATGTTTGAATAACAGTAAAAAAGGCAGACAATCCAATATAAGTTAGATTTTCAGTTGTTTTAAAGATATTTTTCAACTAATATGCAACTGCAATCCATTGTGAAATCAGTACCAGGTAAGTAAGAAATGCTACAGTTGTAAGAACATGCATCAGAACAGATGGAGCTTGACTGCCTGGAAGATGAGTGAGATAACCAGTCAGACCGAGGAAGTATTGGGTGAGTATTTAGGTGTTTCTTGACTGTATTTATCTACACGATAGTTTGAAGTGTGGTGTTTTGGGACTGTCTGATTTACAGCATAAAATTATATTTTTTTCATCTTTGTTAACACACTAGCCAGAGGTACAAAGTGGTACTAATACGGAGAAAATTAATATGGCAAGAAACCTTAGATATAGTAAGAAATCTAAGAAGACAAAAGAAGTTATGTACTTACCATAATGTTCTATGTTTGTTGCCCATCTTGCCCTTTAATCTCACTGATGGGTCAGATCTGATCCATCGGATCTGTCTTGGCCATTTTGCCAGCTCGAGGTCTTCAGCAAAGCTCATGGGCCTCTTTTACCCATAATGCAACCCCCAGCTTTGGACTGTTGCGAGGGTGGCCTAATGGTTAAGTTGTTTACCTTATAGACACAAGGTGCAGGGTTTGATTCTCACATGGGGTAATTGGCTAGGCTTAAAATGGTCCACAAGGGCAGTTAGCCTAGTAGTAACATATGAGCCTATGAATCTATGAAGATCTTGTTTGCCTCGAGCAGTGTCACAGAGTAAAACTATATATACATATACTTTTTATATATATATATATATATATATATATATATATATATATATATATATATATATAAATATATAACTATAGAACCGAAAGAGGTTGTACTCCTACAGGCCAAATCCACTTTGTAATAAGCAATAAAGGTATGAGGTTTTCCCCAAGCTGCTGCAGAACAGATGTTATCCAATAGTAATCTAGCTTGAAAAGCCACAGATGTGGATACAGACCTTGTGGAATCAGCTTTAACAGTATTTGGAAGTGGTCTGTTTCTTGAATTATAAATGTAAAATATAAATAGTGTAAGCCATTTAGATAAGGTGACTTTTGTAACTGGTTGACCTTTTCTCACATCAGAATAAGAGATGAAAAGTTGATCTGATTTTCTAATTTCAGAAGTTCCATGTAAATAGAAATGTAACTGTCTATGAACATTAAAGAGGTGCAGTGAATATTCTCCTTTATTTTGGAAGTTAGAGAAGAAAACTGGTAGCTCTATAGATTGGCTGAGGTTACTTTCCAACACAACCTTTGGTAGAAAAGAGGGGTTAGTGCATAAAGATACTCTGCCCTTATAAAAATTAGGTATGGGGGCTTAGCTGACAAAGCTTGTAGTTCAAAAACTCTCATGACTAAAGTAATAGCCACTAAAAAGAGTGTTTTCCAGGAGAGGCATTTTAAGTCGCATGTCACAGAACGCTCAAAGGGGAGGCAGATAATGTTAGATAAAATGAAGTTGAGATCGGGGGGGGGTGGATTTTTATCATAGTAGTTCCTTTTAAAAAGCTTTACAAAGTCTGTGCGACATGATTCCAGAATCATTCTCTCCTATATCATCATCATCATCAGCCCCCCCTTTCCCATTTTTTTACACGGGGTCAGGGTATCGTGTTAACCGTTGCCAACTCTCTCCACTCAGTGCCACACTCCTGCCTTCTTCAACACTTATGCCTGACTGTCACAGATCTTCTTTCACACAATCTATCCACCTCTTTGATGGACGTCCTCGCTTCCTCTTACCTTCTTCCTGTCTGTCCCAAATCTTCCTCACCAGATTGTCTTCTGCTTTTCTACACATGCCCAAACCACAGTAGTCTGTTCTCTTTGATTGTTTTTGTAATTGGAGCTACTTTGGCTTCTGCTCTTATGTCCTCATTTCTTCATCTGTCCCACAGTGTGCATCCTATAACCTTTCTCAGGCACTTCATTTCCATCACCTCTAGCTTCTTCAACTGTTCTGCTTTTACTGCCCAGGTTTCTGTACCATACAATAGTACTGGTTGCACCACTGTCTTGTACACCTTACTTTTCAGCTTTTTTGGCATTCTTCTGTCATAGACTACACCTGATACTCTATGCCAGTTGGCTGCAGCCCCTCTGATTCTAGCTTTGACCTCTCCATTCAGATTACCCTTCTCCTCAACTACTCCTCCCAGATACTTGAAGCTGTTTACCTGTTCCACTATCGTCACTTCTATCTCTAGCCTCAGCTTCTTCTGATTTCCCCAATTTGCTGCCATTACCACAGTCTTATCTGTGCTTAGTTTCACCCCATGTGCCTTCAGATTTGCATTCCATTCTCCTCTCCTTTGCTGAAGTCTAGCTCAGAGTCTGCCTGTACTGCCACATCATCTGCATACAGCAGTTTTGTTGATCCATCCCCTCCAACCTGTTTGCTAATGTAGTCCATCACCAGTATGAACAGCAGTGAGCTCAGAGCTGAACCCTGATGTACACCCATACCCACTGGGAACCCCTCTGTGAGGCCGAACACTGTTCGTACTTGAGTCATTGGGTACTTCTACATAGCCTGAACTAATTCTACCAATGTTTATGGGACTTCAAACCACCACATTACTGCCCAGATCAACTTTCATAGGACCTTGTCATATGCTTTCTCCAAATCTAGGAATGCCCAGTTGGGCTATCTCCTCATCTCTACCTTCTTCTCAAGTATCTGTCTCAATGCAAACATTGGGTCAGTTATGTTGCATCCTGATCTGAATCCAAACTGCTCAACTCCCATCTTACATTCTACTACTTTGCGTATCCGTTTATCAGTTACCCTCTCCAGAAATTTTATGCAATGTGATAGGAGTTTGATGCCTCTGTACTGCTTACAGTTGTGGATGTCCCCTTTGTTCTTGTACACTGGCATGACTATGCTTATTCTCCAGTCATCTGGGATACCCCTTTCTCTCCACACTGCTATTAGTATCCTCAGGAGCCATTTCTCCCCTATCTCACCCAGCATCTTTACCATTTCTACTGTGACCTCATCTGAGCCTGCAGCTTTCCCTGACTTCATTTTCCTTAGTGCTGTTCTTACTCCTTCTAGGGTGGGCTCCTCTTCTTCGCTCTTCTCTCATCGTAGGCTGTTTCTGGGGTAACACAGCGTCTGTGGGGTTTTCTTCATTCAGAAGCTGCTGGAAATGCTCCTTCCATCTGCCTTTGATATCCTCTGGGCTGGTGAGCATGTTGTTGCTGGCATCCCTTATGAAGGATTTCTGACTATCTTCTTTATCTTTCTGTCTTTGCCTTGCAATCTAATATAGTTTCTTTGTGCCCCTTACTGAGTCACTTTCTAGAAGTTGGCACAGTGCCCCTGATGCTCTATTATTTGCTATTGCAACTTCTTTCTTAGGTTCTTTGTAAGCCAACCAGTAGCCCTTCCTAGCCTGGTCAGTCTTTTCTGTCTCCCACTTCTTCCTGCACTCCTTTTTTTCTTTTGATGACTTCCTGGACTTCTGCATTCCACCACCAATGTACCTTACTTCCATACCTGGCTCAGCCACATATCTTTTCTGCAGTCCTAACACATGCTGTTTTTAGGCACTGACACTCTTCTTCAACACCTCCTCTTCTTGGAGTGCTAGAGCCTTGAGTAATTCCTTGAACTGTTGTACATTCTCTCCAGTCAATTTGCAGGTCTTCAGCCTGGTCTCTGTTGACCTTAGAGCCTTTTCTGACCACCGCTTGCATCTGATTGTGGCAACTAATGGTTTATGATGTGGGCTGACGGTTTCACGAGGATGACTTTGCAATCATGGATTCTGTCCCAGTGCATTTTCCTTACTAGGAGGAAGTCTACCTGAGTTGCATGTTGACTACTCTTGTATGTGATCTTGTGACTATCTCTCTTTCTGAACCATGTGTTGGCTACTATCAAGCCATTTGCCAGACAGAAGACTAGAATAGCTTCTCCTTCTTTTTTCCTGTTGCCCCACCCATGTGGACCCAGGTAGTACTCATATGCTGTTCTGTCTGTCCCAATATGTGCATTCAAGTCACCCATTATCAACACCAATTCATGTTGTCCTGCTTTATCTAGTAGGGTCTGCAACTGCTGTCTGAATGCACTCTTTTCCCCACTATCACAATCCTGCTGTGGGGGCATAGGCTGAGATTATGAATACTGCCCTATCATTACACTGGAGTCTGACTGCCATGAGTCTGTCATTAATTCTGATTTTATCCCTTACTGGCTTCTGAAGCCTCTCTCTCACCACAATTCCTACATGATTTCTAGCCTGCCCTCCACCTGAGTATTAGACACTGGATCCCAAGCCAAGTGGCTTTGCTGCACTGCCCTTCCATCTTGTCTCTTGGATACATAGGATGTCCAGCCTCCTCCATATTATGTCATCCACTTCCAAGCTGCGTTCTGTCAGTGAACTTACAATAAGCGTAGCAATTCTCAGTTCATAAAACACACACAATGTTGAAAAAAATGGACCGAACTACACTCCAGTAGATTTAATGAATAGCTCCACAAAATGGCTTCATCAGAGTTAATGGGACCCATTTAACAAAAACCATTTACTCAACCACAAATAGTATTGCTAATAAATCAAGTATGTCATCTTAAAGCTACATACATAAAACATCATTAAAAAAACATGTCATACAATTGACAATACTAATAAAATGCATATGTACTCATAAATAATGCTGACCACTTTCAGAATGAAAAAAAAAAAAATATATATATATATATATATATATGTTTATATATAAAATATATAGTGTGTATTGTGGTATAAAGCTGCCATGTATATTAGGTCCATTTAAAGTTTGCTTGCTCTTTGTTTCAAAACTGGCCTAATGGATATATGGTCATTTAAACCAGGTGAAAAAATTGCATTTAAAATGACCTGCCATTTATATTCTAACAATTCAACCTTGAGATTCTCATCCCCACCTCTCTCACTGGGAACAACCCGATCAATAACAAAAAAGATAAACTTCTTATAGTTGGGGCAACTAACACTGTGCATATATAAAGCATTATGCATATCTTTGTTTCTGATGGCCCTAAGATGTTCAGATATCCTGTCCTTTAATCTTCGTATAGTTTTTCCTACATAGAATCCTGTGCAGGTGGTGCAAGTTGCTAAATATACTACCATTTTGTACTGCAACTGCACCTACCTGGACAGGATATTGTCCTGTTGTACCCAGGAACAGTAACATAGGGACCATCATTTATAAACCTAAAAAATTTACATGACCCACATTTGTACATCCTGGAACATGTATTCGTAGACCTACGTGACTCCAAATAATCCTTTATATTTCTTCCCCTTGAGAATACTTCTTCCCCTTGAGAATACCACCAGTGGGTGCCATCCTCGTTCTTTCTTTAATTCCATATCAAAGGTAACATCCCAGGCCGTTCGGATAACCTCTAATAACCCTGATGTTTGGCAGTTGTACTTCAAGACCAATACTCTGGAATCAAAAGTATTAGTTCTTACTTCCAAACTACGATTTACCCCCATAAAATGGGATTAAAAGAGGTATCCCTTTTCCTAATGACCTCATTCCGTATGGATGTTAACATTTTCAAGGGGTATCCCCTGTCTTGGAACAATCCTATCAAGGTGTATAACTCTTGTTGATATGCGTATGATTGACGCAGCCATTTTCCCAGTACCTGAAGAAGTTTTGCAGAGGCTCATGTCTTCCTGATTAATAGTCTGACATAATGGCGGAGATCATCTGCTCTGTCTTGTGGGGGGTCTTACTACTAGTGTAGTCATGTTTATATCTGCTCCTATGAAGATTAAGTTTTGACATGGCTCTAGAGCAGATTAAGCTTTGACATGGCTCTAGAGCAGAGTTTTTGAAGTTTATGGTAGTACCTAGGGAGGAACACAGTTGGAAGGGTATAGTCCCTGGCTTGTAGCAGAAGATGCCTGGTCGGGGCAGTTAGGGGCCAGTCATCCAGATATGGAAACATGTGGAATCCTCTGCATCTCAGGTGAGCCACCACTACTGCCATACACCTTGTGAACACTCTGGGAGCTGTAGTGAGACCAAAGGGTGAGCTCGAAACTGGAAGTGACTGGCTCCTAGCTGTAAGCACCTTTCCATTAGAATGTGGTAGTACAGATCCTGAAGGTTTAAAGAACACATCCAATTGTCTTTTTCCAGGAATGGAAGTAATGACTGCAATGTCACTATCCGGAACTTGGCCTTTTTTGCAGACTTGTTTAAATTGCTGATGTCCAAAATGGGTCTCCAGTTCCCTGTTTTCTTTGGAACTAAAGAGAGTCTTGAGTAAGTTCCGGATCCTCTCTGGTCTATGGGGACTTCTTGGATGACTCTTTTTCTTAGCAATTTTTGGATTTCTAATGTTGCTTGTTCCTTTTGACTGGGTGGAACATTTGGAACTGACTTGTTTATGGGAGGGGGGAAGGAAATGTTACATCCTCTGGATATTATGGCCTGCACCCATTTGTCGTTTATCTTTTGTCAGGTATCGTGGTGCAGAGACAACTGACCCCCCCGAGTGCCTCCAGAGGCGAGCAATCCGGCACTCCTTCAGGAACGTTGGAAAGGTCTACCAAAGAATGATTGCCTTTAGCCCTGATTTTGTGGGCCTCCTCTGCTGTGAGGGGAGCATCTTCCATTATTGTTCCCCCCTCTGCCTCTAGGGGAACTTTCACCCTGTGTGTCTTTGAAAGACCTCTGAGATTTTCTGAACCACATCTTCCCACTACCTCTTTGACCTGTGGGAAAGGGCCTAATAGGTGTGGAAAAACATACTCCAACACCCAAAAACAGAGCAGCAGCCAAAGGGGTGATTAATGAAGGAAGACTTGAAGGGCTCCATGAAATCACAAAGGTGCAATCAGGCTTGCCTTATGAGAGAGATGCCGGAACCCGCTGCCCTACTCGTTCCATCTGCTGCATATGATACAAGCCTCATGGACAAGTTCATGACTGAATTTACGGTGGCAAGCTGAGAACTGACTATCTGTTGCACATCAGCTACAGCTCCTTGGAGGGAGTCTGATAGTTCCTTTAGCAGGTCCTTCTGCAATCTAGTGAAGTGGGTAAAATAATTCAGTGACCGCAAGGCAAAGGTCATTGATGAAAATATGTGCTTCACATATTTATCCATGGTCCTGAAATCCTTATTCGGAGGATGGCTAAAAGAGCTGGACTCGGAAAGCCCCTTTTTAGTGGCTGCCGCTATAACTATGGCATCAACTGCTACACCTTTTGTCAAAAAGTTCCCCTCTTTACGGGTTGTAATATACTTATATGGCCTCCAAGGAGTAAGCTCTATGGTGTCTTGGGTCTCCCAAGCCTTCTGAGAGATTAACTCAATAAGTTCATCAGAAGGAGAGGTCACCCAAGAGGTTGAAGGTTGAGACCGAAAGGCCTTCAGGTAAACAGACTCCTCGGCTGAAGGGGAGGTGGACTGCCAGTCACCTCTCTGCTTTAAGACTTCTAGGATGTCTCCAAAGGAGACATCTTCAGGAGATGATCGTGGGGACCCTTCTGCTTCATTGAGGTTGGTATCAGATGTAAGTACCAAAAGACAGAAAGAAACTACTGACCAAACTGCAGAAGTGTGCGAACCAAATACTCTACAATAAAACCACTGGTATATTGATGCCTGTAGAAAATGCTGGTAGTCCACAAAGTAAAGCAAACAAGTTTATTGTAAGACAATAGAAAGCTGGTAAGCGCTTTCGTCCTCAACAAAAGAACTTCATCAGACAAATTAAAATCAAACACAGAACACATTTTAAAGACTCCCTTTGTGCTTCACATGATAGTAGCCACTCCCCCTAAGTAACAAACATTTAAAAGGGAAATACAAACTGTGATATCAATGACAAAATGTTATATACATGTTACTAGATATAAAAAATATAGAAAATATATAAAAAAGATCATCCACTTCACAATTTTTTAAAAGAGCAATGAATAAATATATGCATAAATATATAAATATATAAATAAATAATCATCTGTTTAAAGCTCTCAATTTTAAAAGGGAATTAATAGAGAGGGATTCATTTAAACCTGGCCAGTTGTTCGCATTTAATAACAACTGCCAGTATAATTCTCTCTTTTCTAGTAAAGAAGACCATGCAATTCCCCTGATATCTATCGTGACACCATCAATAACTAAAAAATTGAAAGTGTGGTCACTGTTCTCTGAGGTATGTTTATACAGAGCATTTGTCTCTTTGCCTGTTCTTATTTCATACAAAAATTCTGTTTTTAAATTTTCTATCACTTTTTCCAATGTAAAAACAATCACATAGGTTACAGAGGGCACAATAAATAATACGTTCAGAGTTACAGTTGTACTTATTTTTTATATGAATCTTAGTGTTGTTGATCATAAACATTGTTCCTTCCTTTATAAAGGGACAGTAATGACACATACCACACTTCAACATACGTCCATTCGAAAAATGATTCACAGCTTATCCTTTCTCGAAAAACTTTTCAAATTTCTACCTTTTCTAAAAATAACAGTAGGTTGTTCATCAATATGTGTTCTGATACTTCGGTCATGTGTTAGAACTGACCAGTTTTTACTCAAAATATGTTTAATAGCAGGACTATCAATCGTGTATGTAGAAATGAATGAAGTATTATAATATTTTCCTGTAAAAACAGAGTTTAGGGGTGCAACATTCACTGTGTGTGTTACATCCAATGAAAACTCAGATAAAAGAGGTATATAAAAATTTCTTTATCTCTTATTTACTACCTCTAAAAGCACATCATTAACAAGTCTCAAAGGGTAGCCCCTCTTTAAAAACATGTCTTTTAAGGTATCACATTCATCTAAAAAATCTTCGGAAAGTGATACCATACGGGCAGCTCGTACAAACTGTCCCTTAATAATAGCTTTTTTTCTGTTTCTGAGGGTGGATGCTACTATAATGAAGTAATGAATTTGAATATGTGTCCTTTCAATATATTTTAGATATAAACCTATCTGCGGTGATGGTGCTGCGGTAGCGTTGTCGCCTCACAGTAAGACGTTGCCCTATTCGATTCTCAGCTAGAGCGTCTTCTGTGTGGAGACATGCGTGAATGGGTGTACCTTCGTTGAAGGTTGTGCGTCTGGGCCGGCAACTCGGCACGTAAAAATCTACTGCCAATCATTAGCAGACCGGTGTTCCGCTGTGGCGACTCCTAACCGGGAAAAGCCGAAAGACACAACAACAACAACATTCTGGTAATCCTTAATTAATTTAATATCAAGGAAGGCTATCTCATGTAAGTTAAATGAATATGTAAATCTTAAAAATTAAGTGGTGGAATCTAAATGTCTAATAAAGGCACTAATAAGGGCATAGGGACCATCCCATAAAATAAAAAGGTCGTTCAGGAATCGTGTTTAATATTTAACATGCTTGTAAAAGTCAGAAGGAAACAAATATTTCTTCTCCCACTGTAAAACCACTATGTTAGCATAAAGACCACCACACGCAGAACCCATAGCTACCCCTTCCTGTTGTAAAAAAATCTCCTTATTAAATAAAATAAAATTGTTCTTAAGGACCGTCTCCATCAACTGGGTATACATTATTACATCAAAATGGTTTATTTTCTTTTCATATAAAAATGAATTAAACCATTCTAACCCCTCCTGGTGGGGAATTATTGAATAAAGATCCTTTATATCAACTGTTACTAACATATAGGAGCCTTCAAAGGGTATGTGATTAATATCTTTTAAGAAGCTCCATGAGTCTTTACATATATGTGACTCTTGCTGCACAAATTTCTTTAACTTAAAATCTAAGTATTTTGCCAGGGGTTGCGTAATTGACTCCTTAGAGTCAACTATGGGTCGCATGGGTGGTTGTGATATGTTCTTATGTAGTTTCAGGAGACCAAATATTACTGCTAGTTTAGGATACATAACAGTCAAATAATTCAAAACGTCCATATCAATAAAACCATCAATAAATAGGTCTTGTATTCATTTTTAGTTTTTGAATAGGCACCATTTACCTCACTGATGGATGATCTTCTGTATGCTTTTCCTTCCAATATGAACAACATTTTTCTATTATAGTCATCCAAGTTCATAATAGCAACCCCCCCACCCTTATCGGGTTTCATAATTCTGATTGTGTCAAGCAATCCATTAATTTCTTTTATAAGAATACCTTCTTGGATATTGTAACCCTCCCCGTTACAATAGGTGGAAAGTGCACTCCTAATATCTAATTCACATATTTTCTCAAATAGGGTGATCATAGGGTGCAGGGGGGGTTATATGTACTAGATATAGATAATGAGCTGGTGGGTTGAATAGGGAAGGAATTCTGAAATAAAACCTTAAAATTTATTTTATTTTACGGTTATACAATTTCAGGTCCATCAAGGTTTGTGATATGTTACTACGTTGCCATGGGACATAAGTAAACCCTTTAGAAAAAACATCACATTGTTCTTTATTAAATTCAAGGTTTGAAAAATTATAAACCTTAAAATCACCTATGCTGTTAGTTAAAATACAGCAAGTGGGTAAAAAATGGTCTCCACTATCAACTACTTGTACATCATCAATGACTGTATTGTTCAGCATAAAACGTATTTCCTGTTCGACCATTTCCTGTTGCGGAAGTTCCCACCACCCTTTGTAGTTGTTCAAACCCTCCCCTCCCTCTGTTCTACTGGTTGTGGTTGTGGGGATGGGCTACATAATTCACCTCCCTCAAGTTGTTCACTTGGGGGGTCTTGTTTTTTAGACGTTCCGAACGTCTTAAAGGGGGGTATTCTTCCTCGTCTAAAAAATATTCATCATCATCTTGGTCATGTGAAAAATGGGTCTGGGGAACATCCTTAGTATTTACCATCCCATTTTCAGATGCATTATATTTGTTACCCCATTCCTGGGATGGTGGGGGTTTAGAGTATGCAATGCCCTTACTATACTCCATTTTGCCCCTGTTTAACTTTTTCATCTTACGGTATTTTATATTGTTACTCAAATCAGCTATACTTTTAAAAATTCTAAAATGCTCACATCTAAAATCTGCATACTGTCTGTGTGTAGAAATTGCTGTATCCAGTTCAGTAGCTTTGTCCATTAATTCATTAATAATTTTTTCATTGTTAGATAAAATCAATTTCATATAGTCAAAGCCATGTTTATCAAATAACGCAGTTAATTCAAGAAAAAAAATCAGAATCAGATTTTAAGCAACTAGGATACCTCCACATTCGTAACCCTTTAGGTACAATTTTTTCTTTGAGGCATTCTATAAAATAAGCATTGTCCATTTGTAAACGTTTTATCTTAGATAAATAATATTCAAACACTTCTAAAAGTAAATGTAAGCTTTTATTACCAGTCTCATTTTGGTTTACTTGTCCACTTTGTAGGGAAATAGTGGCAGAAATCCAGTCTTTTAACTGTGGTACTGTATTCAAGCCTTGTGTACCAGAAAAAATGTCAGCAGTTCGTTGCCCACAAGGAATAGAGCTTGTGGGACCCATAGCTAAATTAGGCATAAAAGCAGAAGACAAATTAACGTTGCTAAGACCAGATGCTCCAGCAGTACAAGTTTTTAAGCTAGAAAGATGGTTCAAGGAACTCTGTGAGTTGGAAGACGCCATTTCTCCTCCTTCCAAGGTAGTTGCAGAGCATTTTACCTCATTTGGGGGCTTGGCAGTCAGGGAATCCACTTTGTTAGTTAAATCTGCTACAGCACGTTATAAAGTACTGAAATCAGTATTTTTAACAGGAGGTTTGTTGGGAGTTGATGCTATCTTCCACATCTGCCATGACAAACAGTAAGCACCAAAAGACAGAAAGAAACTACTGACCAAACTGCAGAAGTGTGCAAACCAAATACTCCACAATAAAACCACTGGTATATTGATGCTGTAGAAAATGCTGGTAGTCCACAAAGTAAAGCAAACAAGTTTATTGTTAAGACAATAGAAAGCTGGTAAGCACTTTTGTCCTCAACAAAAGAACTTCATCAGACAAATTAAAATCAAACAGAGAACGTATACCCGTAAAATATATTTTAAGGTTTCATTTCAGAATTCCTTCCCTATTCAACCCACCAGCTCATTATCTATATCTAGTACATATAACCCCCCCTGCACCCTATGATCACCCTATTTGAGAAAATATGTGAATTAGATATTAGGAGTGCACTTTCCACCTATTGTAATGGGGAGGGTTACAATATCCAAGAAGGTATTCTTATAAAAGAAATTAATGAATTGCTTGACACAATCAGAATTATGAAACCCGATAAGGGTGGGGGGGGGTTGCTATTATGAACCTGGATGACTATAATAGAAAAATGTTGTTCATATTGGAAGGAAAAGCATACAGAAGATCATCCATCAGTGAGGTAAATGGTGCCTATTCAAAAATTAAAAATGAATTACAGGACCTATTTATTGACGGTTTTATTGATATGGGCGTTTTGAATTATTTGACTGTTATGTATCCTAAACTAGCAGTAATATTTGGTCTCCCGAAACCACATAAAAACATATTACAACCACCCATGCGACCCATAGTTGACTCTAAGGAGTCAATTACGCAACCCCTGGCAAAATACTTAGATTTTAAGTTAAAAAAATTTGTGCAGCAAGAGTCACATATATGTAAAGACTCATGGAGATTCTTAAAAGATATTAATCACATACCCTTTGAAGGCTCCTATATGTTAGTAACGGTTGATATAAAGGATCTTTATTCAGTAATTCCCCACCAGGAGGGGTTAGAATGGTTTAATGAATTTTTATATGAAAAGAAAATAAACCATTTTGATGTAATAATGTATACCCAGTTGATGGAGACAGTCCTTAAGAACAATTTTATTTTATTTAATTTAATAAGGAGATTTTTTTACAACAGGAAGGGGTAGCTATGGGTTCTGCGTGTGGTGGTCTTTATGCTAACATAGTGGTTTTACAGTGGGAGAAGAAATATTTGTTTCCTTCTGACTTTTACAAGCATGTTAAATATTATACACGATTCCTGGACGACCTTTTTATTTCATGGGATAGTCCCTATGCCCTTATTAGTGATTTTATTAGATATTTAGATTCCACCATTTCATTTTTAAGATTTACATAGTCATTTAACTTAATGGATTACCAGAATAGTAGGTTTATATCTAAAATATATCAAAAGGACACATATTCAAATTCATTACTTCATTATAGTAGCATCCACCCTCAGAAACAGAAAAAAGCTATTATTAAGGGACAGTTTGTATGAGCTGCCCATATGGTATCACTTTCAGAAGAATTTTTAGATGAATGTGATACCTTAAAAGACATGTTTTTAAAAAGGGGCTACCCTTTCAGACTTGTTATGATGTCCTTTTAGAGGTAGTAAATAAGAGAGAAAGAAATTTTTATATACCTCTTTTATCTGAGGTTTCATTGGATGTAACACACACAGTGAATGTTGCACCCCTAAACTCTGTTTTTACAGGAAAAGATTATAATACTTGTTCTACATACATGATTGATAGTCCTGCTATTAAACATATTTTGAGTAAAAACTGGTCAATTCTAACACATGACTGAAGTATCAGAACACATATTGATGAACAACCTACTGTGATGTTTAGAAAGGGTAGAAATTTGAAGTTTTTCGAGAAAGGACACGCTGTGAATCATTTTTTGAATGGACGTATGTTGAAGTGTGGTATGTGTCGTTACTGTCCCTTTATAAAGGAAGGAACAGTATTTATGATCAACAGCACTAAGATTCATATCAAAAATAAGTATAACTGTAACTCTGAACGTATTATTTATTGTGCCCTCTGTAACCTATGTGATTGTGTTTACATTGGAAAAAGTGATAGAAAATTTAAAAACAGAATATATGAACATTTGTATGAAATAAGAACAGGCAAAGAGACAAATGCTCTGTATAAACACACCTCAGAGAATCGTGACCACACTTTCAATTTTTTTGTTTTTGATTGTGTCACGAAGGATATCAGGGGAGATGCATGGTCTGCCTTACTAGAAAAGAGAGAATTATACTGGCAGTTGTTATTAAATGCGAACAACTGGCCAGGTTTAAATGAATCCCTCTCTATTAATTCCCTTTTAAAATTGAGAACTTTAAACAGATGATAATTTATTTATATATTTATTTATATATTTATTCATTGCTCTTTTAAGAAATTGTGAAGTGGATATCTTTTTTTATATATTTTCTATATTTATTTATATCTAGTAACATGCATTTATTTAACATTTTGTCATTGACATCACAGTTTGTATTTCCCTTTTAAATTTTTGTTACTTAGGGGGAGTGGCTACTATCATGTGAAGCACAAAGGGAGTCTTTAAAATGTATTCTGTGTTTGATTTTAATTTGTCTGATGAAGTTCTTTTGTTGAGGATGAAAGCGCTTACCAGCTTTCTATTGTCTTACAATAAACTTGTTTGCTTTACTTTGTGGACTACCAACATTTTCTACAGCATCAATATACCAGTGGTTTTATTGTGGAGTATTTGGTCCGCACACTTCTGCAGTTTGGTCTGTTGGTATCAGATGTGATAGGCTCCTCTGGGGAGTCGAGATGCTTCCTCTTGCATGTCCTCTTCTGAGGGACCTCCTCAGTGGGATATTCTGAGGAGGTTCCAGAAGAGGGTGGTGTCCCCTGCTGGACATCCTAAGGCCTGGGGTCTCTGCGGACCTGTAGAGAGAGTAGGTGAGAAGACAAAGACACCTGGACAGAGCTGGGAGGAAGATCCGAGGGAGACTCTGACTCAGACTGAGAGGTAGTCAGAACCCTCCTCATAACATCAAAGGCAGTCAGCCCCTGCTGCTAAGAATTCCCCAGATCCAGCAAACGAGATGTCAGAGCCGATGGAACCCCCAGATCAGAAGACAGAAGCTCTGAAGCTGAGGTAGGAGCCAAACTCACCTGCACTGAGGCCTCCAGTAGCAGGGTTGGATATGGTGAGATCCAAACCGACCCCGCATACCAACCAGAGAGTGTCTGCTCCCAGAGGTCTCCTGCTCCAACTGGGCAGAAACAGTCGGGGCAGATACCGGATCCAAGGAAGCTATGAGTCCCAGTCCAGATACAGACACAAGCTGGATATTAGAATCTTCCAGCTTCAAAACCGAGGGACAGATCAGCGGAGGAGCAGGTGCCGAGGGGGAAGGCTGTGTCTGATCCGTTGCCTTTGGGCTCAGATCCAGCAATAATTTGGCTAAAGCCAGTGTCTTTACTAGTCTCTCCACCACCCTATCCACATCTTCATCGGACCGACTCCTGTTGGACCAAGTAGAAAGGGTAGGTGACCTGTATCTGGCTAGAAAGGGTGATGGGAGACGAGAGTGAACTAGTTCCAGGGAAGGTGATCAGTTCCTATATCTGAATTCAGAAGGTAAGGTCGTCTTCGTGGGGCCAAGGGTTCTTGCTGCTCTGAAGACGCCTCAGATCCGACCTGGGTTGTCTATTCCAATGTTTCTTTTGGATCCAACAGTTTGGGAGCTTTCTGCATCAGCTCTGAAGAGGATCTTGGCTCCGAAGAAGCTTGCTTTTTCGGTTTGTTCAATTTTTCAGACTTTTCAGATTTTGAAGATTCAGGCGATATAGCCCCAGAAAAAGGGGTCTTAATCAGACCCTTTAAAATAAGTTTGTTTTTATATTCCATCAATTCCCTGTGCTTAAAACTATGGCAGATGGAGCATGACTCTTGTAAATGAAGAGGCCCCAAACAATAAACACACAGAATGTGCGAATCACTGAGGGGCATCTTCTTTCCACATTTTACACATTTCTTGAAGCCTAAGGACTTCCCTTCCTGTTTTTGAGACATTTCTGAAAGAAAAAAAGCACAGATGAGGAGGAACAGACCACATTCTGGTTGGGAAATAGAAAACAGATCCCTGGGATTCCACCTGTGTCCCTGCTGGATAAGGACATCTGGTGCTGATTTGTCTAAACATGGGCTAAACTCTTGGCTAGGCTTATAAGGGCCTCAGGGTCAATAGCCTAGTAACGTCTTATGAGCCTATATACACACAAAATGCTAGGAATCAGTCCTCTAACTTAAATGGACAGAACCCCCCCCACACACACACTTTTTTTTAAAGTTAGGAAGAAAGGGTTAGAACATCTTGTAAGTTAAATGGATGTTTGTTAGATGTCCTCTAAGTTAAACAGATGCTAACTACTACTAAACAGAGAAGAAAGACTAACCAACAGTCACTACAGGTAAAATAAAATATTATTTTAAGATGAAGGTAATTCTTTAAGATTTTGGAAAAATATAACTAAGTAGAAAAAGATTAAACAAGATTAAAACACTTAGCCCAGAGCTCTGCATCCAAACTCTTCGCTGCACAGCAAACGAGATGTGAGGAAGCTGGGGTGTTGCATTATGGGTAAAAGAGACCCACAAGCTTTGCTGAAGGCCTCGAGCTGGCAAAATGGCCAAGACGGATCTGACGGATAAGATCTGACCCATCAGTGACAATAAAGGTGAGAATGACAACATCACATCACTTTTTTCTTAATACAGAAAGTTCCAGATAACAACTCCAGAGCACAAAAACTTTTAGCACAATGGTTCAGGCAGCAGAAAGTAGAACGAGTTTTTGCCAGGCTTAGGTAGCCTATAACAAGGAATATAACTACAGATCATGCAGAGGTATTAGAAATATTTTGGAAATTTTATGAAAATTTGTATAAAGCAGTCTGAAAAATTAATTTATGAAGGTGGTGCTGTGCTGTACTGGAACCAAAGTCTTCTTAAGACACAAAGTCTTGTTGGCTGTTTACTGCTGAATCAGAGTCTGGTTATAACACAGAGTTTTGCATGACTGTATCTGCTGTCTGTTTAAAACACAGAGCCTTGCAAACTGCACTGATGAGAAAATATATTTTGCAGCACAACACTATTTAACTATAAGCACAGTTACTAATAAATAATGTATTCTTATAACAAATGATACGTGCTACTGCAACAACTTGTAGCTTAGATGTACAAAGCTTTTACTTCATGATCAGCATGGATGACTATTCTCCTATACAATACCTTGGAACAAGTGTATTCCTACCAATACCTCTAACATTTAGCTTAATTTCTACAGTCTATTTATACTTTTCTTGGATCCTGTTTTCTTCTTTTTGGACTTTGTATGGAAACATCTGCTTGGTAACACTTCTGCTAATGCCTGTAGAAAACCATGTAATATTTTACTTTTCAGACTTGTTTTTTAAGGAAATGTCTTGTGGGAAAGCACATACAAATTGCTTTCCTGCTGATCATGTCCATTCATCTGTAAGAAAGCA
The DNA here is from genome assembly GCF_019279795.1 of Protopterus annectens. Lineage (NCBI taxonomy): Eukaryota > Metazoa > Chordata > Ceratodontiformes > Protopteridae > Protopterus > Protopterus annectens. Next base: position 1,016,013,115 of record NC_056732.1, on the reverse strand, counting down.
CATCAAACTTTTTTGCTGATATTGTCAGTAAACATGTTTTTAAGGAAACTTTATTGTGAGAAAGCACATAATGCTGATTTTGTAAAAACATATCCATTATTAAACTGTTTTGCTGATGTGAGAAAAGCATGTAATACCTGCTTTTCAGAATTGCTTTTTAGGCTTTTTGTTGATGCTGTGAAGAAGCCTGACTGTTAATAGTTATTCTTTTTTCAAAACACATACATAGTATGGCTGCCCATTTTACATTGCTAAATTCTATACCTACATTCAAGCAAACTTTTTATGAAATGTTTTTATTTTTCATCGTATTTACAGCAGATTTGATTATAATCATTGTTCAACACACACTAACATGGACACGTGGAAATTAAGAAAAAGTACAAATGGAAGTGTTTATGGAAGAATTAAATATGCCAAGGTTAGAAGTAGATGAAGCTCAATTACTAACAGCTGGGATAGGAGGAGAGGAGATAAACATGGTGATGTATAACCAATTTACAGGAAAGTCCCCAGAAATATATGGTATTCTTGTGGGAATTTCGAAGCTAGAAGAGAAAAAAGTGATAAAGATCTGGAAGGTTTTGTTTAACAATATTTCAAAAGAAGGAGAAGCACCAACATCCTGGAAGAAAGCAGTGGTGGCTGTAATAACTAAAGATGGTAAAGACCCATCACATCCAGCTTCATATAGAACCATTTTGATTAAAAACCATGATTATAAAATGTTAATGTCTGATGGCTAAAAGAATGGCAAAGGTGATGCCAAAACTGATAGATATGGATCACTGTGGTTTTGTGGAGGGGAGGCAAACATTTGACAACATTAATAGAAAAAAGATGATCCAGAGGGAAGCATAATGTAAAAAAATACCATTGTTGTTGGTGGATCTTGATGCAGACAAAACATTTGACACAGTAAGTTAGGATTTTGTGAGTAGTACAATGGAAGCATTTGTCTTCCTTGATAAAATTATAAGGTCGATTAGGAGGATATATGAGGAATTGGAGGGGGCTTTCCTCTCTGACAAGTTCTGTTTGAGCAGAGGAACCAGGCAGGGGTGTCTTTTTCCTTTTTGTTATTTGTAGTATATTTGGAACCATTTGCAAAGAAAGTAAGGACTCATAAATTCAAGGATATAACTGGTATGGTAGTCAAGAAAAACTGGCTTTACTTGCAGATGATGATATTTTATACCAGATAAAAGCAAAAAAAGGACATATCAGTGCTGTGGAACATTCTGAGACGGTTTCAAGTCTTTTCAAATACAAAATTAATGAAGATAAAACAACTGCAATAGCTGTAACTATGTACCCACACAATAATTGTTTCAACAATACTCATATTTATGGGGACATGCTAGAATGAAAAACTTAGAGGAGTATGGATTAAAAAGGATGCTGTATTGGGCGGATAATGATATGTGGGAAGAGACTAAATGAAAGATAAAACAAAAACTGAGAAATTTGAAGCTCTGTTTTATGGATATGAATAGCAGGATACAAGCAGTGAAAATGTTTTTAGTCCAGTTAGTTTTATACATAGATCAGGCACATTTTTATCAATCAGAGGAGAGGTTGTGGACAGCAATTAATAAAGAGTTGAAGGATTTTGTCTGCGTAAGGAAGAGGGCAGGCATCAAGTGCGATAAGCTGATCCTTCCAGTAGAACAAGGTGGTTTGGGGTTACCTGATTTGAAGGCTCCTATACATAGCACAAACAGAAAGCTATAATTCAAAGTGGAAAGGGATGATGATGAAATGGGAGGAAGCTCAAGACACAAAGACAGACTGGGATTTTGGATGCAGATCTTTAAGGAGATAACAACGACCAAACAGAATATTGCATTCATAAAGTAGCAGAAAGTATTTTAAGAACTAAGTCAACATGGGGATGCAGAAAGGAGATTTTGCCAATAGGGATGACTGTAATTGGGGACACAGAATAAGCAAGAATGGGTTGGAATTTACTGGAGAAAACTGGTAAAGGAACCAAGATATTTGGAGCAAATAATTAGAGAGGGAAAGGTAACAGAATGTTAAGATGCCAAGAATTCATTTGGAATGCGAGCTACAAATTGCCTTCCTTACCAAGGATTAATATCAGAGTATAGGCAAATAGAAATAAATATGAGGATCCTAAGTGACAGAACAGCACTGGTAGAGTTTTTAGTAGAATGTAGAGCAGAAGTTGTTAAAAAAGGGGAACTCAGTTGGGCATATAAAATATTGCATTATAACTATATGAATCAATCAGAGGAGGTTATAAAAGATTGGGAAGAGAGATTGGATAAGCAATTTACAAAGAAACAATGAGGGGATATACATATGTATGGCTCCCATATATGCAACAAAGTCTACAAGATTGAGTGGAAGTGTTTGCATAGGTATTTTTATACCTCAAGCAGACTCCAAAGAATTTTTCCTCACGTAGATTGCAAATGTTGGAGGTGTGATGGACAAGAAACTGGCAAATGGAAACCCAGAATGCTCCTCTCAAAGTTACCTCAGATCGAGTTTGCACAATATAGTGATAGACAGAAAAATAACAGATCAGAGACTATATCTGTAACCATAAGGGAACAATAAATTTCCTGCTGTTTCACCAAGAAACCTGAAAAGGGCAGGGGGAAGGTGGGTGGGGATGTCAAGGATAAGTGAAGATTGACAACACAGATGAAACTTTATGGTAAAACATAACTTCTTTATCTGATGTTGTCAATCTTCATGTAATCCAGTGGGATAGAGTCCCCAGCTTCAAAAAATTTGGGTGGTCTTTGCAACAAACCAAATGAGGCTCGTCCCCTAGAGACCATATCCAGTTTGTAATAAGTAACAAAGTTATTAGGACATGCCCAAGTAGCCGCTGCACATATATCATCTATACAAGCACTGGCATGGAAGACTGCAGAAGCAGCTATTGCTCTTATAGAATGTGCTTTTATAGGTCCCAGCAGTTGCACTTTCTGTTTGTTATAAATGAAGGTTACACAATCTTTACGCTATTCAGCCAAAGTAACCTTAGAAACTGATTTGCCCAGAGCAGTGGGAGAAAAGGAAATAAACAGCTGACCTGATTTTCTGAATTCTCTTGTTCTGTGAAGGTAAAAACGTAATTGCCTGTGAACATCTAGTATATGGAGGCAATATTCACCTCTATTTGAAAAATTGGGGAAAAATATGGGAAGTTGTATAGTTTGATTTATATGTGCATCAGAAATCACCTTTGGTAAAAAGGAAGGATTTGTTCTCAAAGCCACTCTATCTTTATGGAATCTTTATGGAAGGTCAGGTAAGCTTGTTTGCAAGATAAAGCGTGCAGTTGCAAAATTCTCCTAGCAGAGGTAATAGCGATCAAAAATAAGGTCTTCCAAGATAAGTACTTCAGTTTGCAACTTGCTGATGGTTTAAAAGGGGAAGCAATTAAAGACTGTAACACTAGATTGAGGTCACAAGGTGAGGTGGGATGCTTGAATGGAGGCCTGAACAGTAATGTCCCTTTCAGAAAGGCTTTATAAAGCTTGTGGAATATTAGAACATAATTATCTTGACCATTATGAAAATTAGGTATTGCAGCTAGATGTACACGAACAGCTGAAAATGAAGTTCCTGCATCGAAAAGCGATGCTAAAAATTCCAATATTTTATGAACTGGTGCAGAATATGGATCAGGATTATTGTCTGTTGTCCATTTTAAAAAAATTTGCCACTTGCTGCTGTATAATCGTCTAGTACAGGGGTCTGCAACCTGTGGCTCTGGAGCCACATGTGGCTCTTCCACCCCTCTGAAGCAGCTCCCTGTAGCTTTGAAAAATAATGGCCACTACCACACAACACACAACGCACACACACAGAGTGATCGAGTGATGGACTTTAAATATTGCTCTTATAAACTTATAAACTTGCTAGAATAACATGATTTCTTTTGCCATAAATTCCACACACACTGATAGTGATCCCCTGGCAGCAGCAGCATCTCCTGATAGGTTTCCATACCTCTCAAAGTCTTACCACAAGAAATCTGGACAGAGCCACAAATAAAGGGGGACAAAGGAACAAAAATAGGGACAGACTTTAAATATTGCTCTTATGAACTTAGAAACTTGGTAGAATAACATGGTTTCTGTTAACATGCATTTTCCATACACACACACACACACACACACACACACACACACACACACACACACACACACACACACGCACACACGCGCACAGGTACCTCTCAACTGTGCAGATTTTCATAGAATGTCCTGACTTTTGCCTCATATTTTTGATCTGTTTCATATAAAATTGTGGTTTTCTGGCAAGTCATTGAGGGCTAAAGTCAGAAAAAAATAGACAGACATTTGAGTTTGACTTCATACCCTTCAGAAAATTCATGCTAATACAAGATCTGTTATTCTATCAACTTTTTAAGTTTGTGAAAGCAATATTTATAAAGTGTCCCTATTTTTGGGCCTTTGTGCCCCACTATTTATGACTTTGTCCAGATTTCTACTCAATTGTCTACTGTAAGAAATATTAATCACTAGCATGATGTCCTGTTGTGTGTATATATGCTATATGTATGTTTGTTAATCACCAGCATATTTTCCTGATGTGTATATATGCCATATGTATGTATGTTCTACTTCTTTTTACTCTCATGTAATGTATTGTAATGTGGAGCTTTTCTCCGCGGGCCTCTGCTGAAAATGGACCTGTGTCCAGTCGGACTTTCCCGGTAAACAAATGCAAAATAAAAAAATAAAAATCAATTTCTTGTTCTAAGAGGTCAAGAGATATGACACACACACACACACACACACACACACACACACACACACACACACACACACACACACACACACACACACACACACACTGGGAGCGATCGAGCAATCCCAACAAAGGAACAAAAATAGGGACGGATTTTAAATATTGCTCTTATAAACTTAGTTATTTTATATTTAATATAACTATATATAAAACTTTATACACTGTTATCTTCATTTTAGGAGTCAAATACGTTTTGTGGCTCCCAATGAATTTTATTTGGTGGAAGAGGCCAAAATGGCTCTTTTGATAGTGAAGGCTGCAGACCCCTGGTCTAGTAGAAGGTTTGTGGGAGGCTAGGACAATTTCTGAACTGGGGCAGTGAGGGTAGCATGCCTGGCTATCATGGGAAATGGAGAAGCCATGCAGTGAGCCTGAGATTGTGAAGGTTCTGGTGAATTAGTCTGTCCAGATTGGACAGCAGATCTGGATCTGGGTCCATTATCCAAGGTTTCTAAATTAGCTGAGGCCAAAGAGAGGGAAACTTTTAGTTATGTACTCACCATAACTTCAGATGTTTGGGATCCATCTCGCCTACATTCTGACTGATGGGTTCGGAGCCGATCCCTCGGCTCCGACTCGGCACGCTTATGCCAAAGAGCGAAGTCTCTTATTGGCTGAGCTTACTATATCCCAGGATGCACCACTACCAGTCCCCCAGATCTAGTTTGTCCGCATACATGCACACATGCATGCCCTGCTTATATAACATCGTCAGATGAAACAAGATAAAACAGTAGAACTCAAAACCGTTCAATCTCTTCTGATCTCCAAGGCAGGGGGAAGGAGGGTGGATAGTAGGAATGTAGGCGAGATGGATCCCAAACATCTGAAGTTATGGTGAGTACATAACTAAAAGATGTTATGTGATCCTATCTCGCCTACATTCTGACTGATGGGACAGCGTCTAGCACCTGAATCCTGGGTGGCTCACTGGAAAACACTCCTGAGTACCGTGGAACCAAATGAAGCTCGTCCTTTAGATGCCACATCCAATTTGTAGTGGGAAATGAAAGTGTGCGGATTGGACCAAGTAGCCGCAGCACAAATTTCCGATATAGCGAGCTTGGAATGAAAAGCTATAGAAGTAGCCATAGCTCTGGTAGAATGAGCTTTGATAGATGTTGTAAGTTGCTTATTCAAGAAGAATAAGCCTGAGTTATGCAATCTCTGATCCATTTGGAGATAGTAGCTTTGTGATGGTTTGACCCAATTTATTATCTGAGAAGGGCACAAACAACTGGTCTGACTTCTGAAGTTGCTGAGTCCTGTCTAAATAGAAGCGTAATTGCCTGTGAACATCCAATTTATGGAGAGTGTATTCTGCTTCATTGGAGAATTTTGGGAAGAAAACTGGTAGCTCTAGAGATTGTTGGAGACAGAAACTAGAACAGACCTTTGGGACAAAGGATGGATTAGGCCTAAGTGATACTCTATCCTTGTGGAAAATCAAGCACGGTGGCTTAATAGACAGGGCTTGAAGCTCTGAAACTCTTCTTGCAGAAGTAATTGCAACTAAGAAGGCAGTTTTCCAAGACAGATATTTCAACTCACATGTAGCAGCTGGTTCGAAAGGGGAAGATGTTAATGCGAAGCACCAAATCAAAAGATCCCACGGATGCAGGATGAAAAATTGGGGTCTTAATAGGCCCGCACCTTTAATGAAAGTTTTGCATAGTCTGCTGCTCATCAATGGAGGATCCATGGATTCGTGGAATTTAGAGATAGCCGCTAGTTGGACTTTAATAGTAGAGACAGAAGATCCTTGATTAAACAGGGATGTTAAGAATTTCAAAACCTCTGGGACAGGAGCAGTGATAGGGTCTAAGCCCTTGAGTTGAGCCCAGATAGCAAACCTCTTCCACTTACTGAGGTACAATTTGTTAGTGGTGGGTTTGTGGGCGAAGATAAAATGTGAACAACTTCTGGGTCTAGTGTGTGCCTTCTGACTAAAAGTGGGAAGTGGAGGAGCCAAGCTGTAAATTTCAAAGATTGAAGGGACTGATGCCGATGTCCCGACTGATGGATTAGCAAGTCCGAATTAGGTCTAAAGTCCACGGATCGTCCACGCATGCTTCTTCAGGTAAGGAAACCATACCTGGCGAGGCCAGTATGGGGCAATCAGTATCATTGAGGACCCCAATTGAGAAGCTTTTTGAATAACTTTGGAGAGAAGTGGAATTGGAGGAAAGGCATAAAGTAGCCCTGTTGGCCAAGGTTGTGCTAGAGCATCCATAGCTGGTACTTCCTGATGTGGGATCAAGGAGAAGAACCTTTGGCACTTGGTGTTTAGTGGAGTTGCAAATAGGTGCAGCACGGCGTCCCCCATCTCCTGAAAACCTGAGCTGCTACTGTGTGGTTTAGAGACCACTCGTGAGGAGAGAGAATTGTCCTGCTCAATTTGTCCGCCAATATATTTGACCTTCCCGGGATGTGGGTCGCTACCAAGAAGCGTTAGATAGCTACAGCCCATTCCCACACTCTCATGGCCTCTCTGTAAAGAGTGCGATCTGGTCCCTCCTTGTTTGTTCAGATACCAGACCACCGACATGTTGTCTGTGTGGATGGCGATGATGCCCTGAGGAAGAAACTTGTGTAAGGCCTGTAGGGATAGAAGTACAGCCCTCATCTCCAACACGTTGATGTGGAGAAGAGCTTAGATCTGGAAGCCAGGAGCCCTGAACCGCCTGCCCAGACAATGCCCCCCACCCTATCTGGGAGGCATCGGTCGTCAGGGTAACCACTGGAGAGGGAAGAACAAAGGGGCTTCCTTGATCCAAATTGGATGTCTGAAGCCACCAGCGAAGGTCCCTTTTGCATATTTCCGTAATCATGATGTGATGATTGAGGGGAAGATCCTGAAAGGACCATTGAGTTGACAATAGCCATTGAAGAATCCTCATGTGCAATCTTGCCAGAGGAACTAAAATAACTGTGGCAGACATTGAGCCTAAAACTTGTAGAACCATCCTGGCTGGGGCTTTGGCTCTCGAGATCAGAGCTTGAACTTGGCCCTGTAAAGTTTGGATCCTTTCGGCGGGAAGAAAGACGCGCATCAATCTTGAGTCTATCTCTGCTCCTATGAACTTTATGCGTTGAGAGGGCAGCAAGACAGACTTTGACTAATTGAATGTAATCCCCAGGGTAATACCCAGGGAGATGGTGGCTTTGAGGTTGTCCATTAGTAGATGCCTGGTGGTGGCAGTCAGGAGCCAGTCGTCCAGATAGGGAAACACTTGGAATCCAAGACTTCTCAGGTGAGCCGTCACTACTGCCAAACACTTGGTGAACACCCTGGGGGCTGTGGTGAGACCAAAGGGCAGGCGCCAAATTGGTAATGACTGACTCCCAGGCTGAAGCGCAGATACCTCCTGGACGCCTGATGTATCGGTATGTGATAATAGGCGTCCTTGAGGTCTATGGAGCACATCCAAACATCCTTCTCCAACAATGGGAGAATGGATTGTAGCGTGACCATTGAATTTGGATTTCGACGGATTGGTTCAGTCTGCTGAGATCAATATTGGTCTCAGGTCCCCTGTCTTTTTGGCACTAAAAGAACCTGGAGTAATTTCCTGATCCGATCTGGTCTGTGGGGACCCGGTTGGATGACTCCTTTTTCCAGCAGCTTTCAAGCTTCTGCGGCGGCCAATACCCTGTGACTGGGTGGTGGGTCCGGGATTCTTTTGGGCGGGGGGGGCGAGTATGTGAATGGGATGGTGTAACCTCCGGCAATGATCGAAGCACCCATCTGTCCTGAGTGATTGACTCCCAGGCTTTTAGGTGCTTGGCAAAGCGACACCCGACTGGCTCCGGAGCAGCACAGCCGGGCAATCCCTCATGGCGTGTGGGAGGCTGAAGAGCCCACGAAAGGACTCTTGGTCTCCCAGAAGTGCGGGGCCCTCTGCACGCCTCTGGGACGGCGTCTCCCTGAAAAATTTCCCGTCCTCTGCCTCTGGAGGAATCTTCCTGCTGTTGGGGGAAAAACTTACGAGATTTGAACCACATTTTCCCCTCCTTTAGCCTTGGGGTAAGGCCGAAGGGAGTGGAATAACGGGCACCTACAGCAGATAAAGTTTTCCCTCTTGCTCACAGCGGGTAAGGGTGTCTTTAACCTTGGGTCCAAACAAGGAGGACCCATCAAAGGGAGGCGTCGAAGGAAGACTTGAAGGCCTCCATGAACTGACACAAGCGGAGCCAGGCTTGTCTCCGTGAGCCACGCCTGTGCCTGCCGCTCTACCCTCGGCCGCATAGGAAATGAGCCTCATGGACGAGTTAGAAATTGGCGTGGGATAGCCAACTGAGAGCTAACCGACTGGGCTAGCTGCTCAGGTAGGTTACCGAGAGGAATCTGACAACTCCTTGACCAGATCCCTCTGAAGCCTGGTAAAATGTGCCAAATAATTCAGAGACCTTAAAGTAAAGGCCGCTGAAGTCAGGGTGCGCTTCCACCTGTCCATACTCCTAGACTCCTTATTAGGAGGATGGGCGGACGTTGAAGCCTCTGCCACGTCCTGTTGTGTAGCAGATGCCACCACCATGGCATCTACAGCCACGCCTTTAGTGAGGAACTCCTTCTCGAGGGAGCAGACAAAATTTATTTGGACGAGAAGGGACTGGTTCCACGGTATCTGGGTGTTCCCACGCCCGACAAACTAAATCCAGAAGCTCGTCGAAGGCGGAGACACCCAGGAGGCGGAGGCTGAGCCCCAAAGGCCTTGAGGAGCACTGACTCATCAGCAGAGGGGGTTTGGATATCCAGCCGCCTCGTTGTTTGAGGATCTCTAAGATGTCTGCAAATGAGACATCATCCGAGGGCGACTTGAGGACCCCTCTGCATCATCAAGATCAGTGTCTGATGTAATAGACTGGAGTCCCGTGCTTCCTCTTGCGATCTCTTCCTTGGGGTTCCTCCGAAGACAACTCCGAAGAACCCTCAGGAGGAGGAACCCCAATGGGGTAACCTCAGGCCCAGGGCTCCGCTGACTACGGACAGGGGAACTGCCAAGACCCAGTCTCCACGCCCAGGGAAGGTGCGGTAAAGCCGGAGAGATGACGAAAGGACTTGGCCAAGGCACTCCTCATGGCTCTGGCGGACCCCAGAATCCTGGGAGTGTCCGGTCCCGGAGCCGTGATGGCGGCGGAAGTCCGCAGCTGAAGCACCGAGGGAGGCTCGGAACGGCATAGGTCGAAACATCACCCCGGGTCCAGCCGAAGAAGTCCAGCGTACCAAGCTCGGACCCGAAGGCTCGGGTTGGAAGTAAGGGTCGAGCCGACCCTAAGATCTCCACCGGCTCCAACAGCACCTGCTCCAGCCGGGCGAAGCAGTCGGAGGAGGAATGGCAATGGGGTGGAGCCAGGGTCATCGGCTCCGAAGCCAACTGGGTGAACCGAAACAAATTTTTGGAAGACTGGGGACTGGAACAGTCTTTGGAGCACCCTGTCTATATCAGAATCTGGCATCCTCGAAGACCGAGAGGAAACAGAGCGGGTTGAGGCGGCCTCTCCAGCGGCCCCAAAGGACTAGGGGACCCGGCTCGGTGACTCGATGACTATCGGCGCCGAAGGAATACACACCAGATTCCATCGGTGCGAGGTGGACTTGGCGGCGAGGAGGAAGTGTCTGGCGGGCGACCCTTGCCGGCTCGAGACCAGTGGAGTAGACAGACATTTGAGTTTGACTTCATACCCTTCAGAAAATTCATGCTAATACAAGATCTGTTATTCTATCAACTTTTTAAGTTTGTGAAAGCAATATTTATAAAGTGTCCCTATTTTTGGGCCTTTGTGCCCCACTATTTATGACTTTGTCCAGATTTCTACTCAATTGTCTACTGTAAGAAATATTAATCACTAGCATGATGTCCTGTTGTGTGTATATATGCTATATGTATGTTTGTTAATCACCAGCATATTTTCCTGATGTGTATATATGCCATATGTATGTATGTTCTACTTCTTTTTACTCTCATGTAATGTATTGTAATGTGGAGCTTTTCTCCGCGGGCCTCTGCTGAAAATGGACCTGTGTCCAGTCGGACTTTCCCGGTAAACAAATGCAAAATAAAAAAATAAAAATCAATTTCTTGTTCTAAGAGGTCAAGAGATATGACACACACACACACACACACACACACACACACACACACACACACACACACACACACACACACACACACACACACTGGGAGCGATCGAGCAATCCCAACAAAGGAACAAAAATAGGGACGGATTTTAAATATTGCTCTTATAAACTTAGTTATTTTATATTTAATATAACTATATATAAAACTTTATACACTGTTATCTTCATTTTAGGAGTCAAATACGTTTTGTGGCTCCCAATGAATTTTATTTGGTGGAAGAGGCCAAAATGGCTCTTTTGATAGTGAAGGCTGCAGACCCCTGGTCTAGTAGAAGGTTTGTGGGAGGCTAGGACAATTTCTGAACTGGGGCAGTGAGGGTAGCATGCCTGGCTATCATGGGAAATGGAGAAGCCATGCAGTGAGCCTGAGATTGTGAAGGTTCTGGTGAATTAGTCTGTCCAGATTGGACAACAGATCTGGATCTGGGTCCATTATCCAAGGTTTCTAAATTAGCTGAGGCCAAAGAGAGGGAAACCATATTTGTCGAGGCCAAAACGAGGCAATGAGAATTATTCTGTTCTCCAACGTTTAGGCTTTCTTCAGAAACTGAGAAATGAGGGGAATTAAAGGAAAGGAGTAAAGTAGATCAGAGGGTTAATCATGAAGGAGAGAGTCTCACAGTGATCCCCCCCACCCGGGGGGGGGGGACCATAGCAAAATAGCTGCTGCACTTTTTGTTCAGGTTGTTCAGGAGGGATGAAAACAGATCACAGTATGGCTGGCCCCATTGACGGAATAACTTTTCCACCACCAAAGGGTTGAGAAACCACTCATGAGGCATTAGAATACACCTGCTCAATTTGTCCACAATCACAGTGGAACTCCCTGGAATGTGTGCTGCAACAAGAAAGCGGCTAGATGAAATTGCCCATTGCCATACCTTGAGTGCTTCTCGACAAAGGGGATAAGACCTGTTCCCTCTTGCTTGTTGATGTACCAAACCACTGACATGTTGTCTGACAGTATTGTAATTTTTCCCGAGGCAAGGAGTTCTTGGAATGCTTGCAGCACTAAGAGCACTGCCCTTATCTCTAGAACATTTATATGAAGATTGGCCACCAACAGGGACCAAGTGCCTTGGACTTTCTTTCCCAGATAATGTCCCCCCCCCATCTGGGAAGCGTCTATGGTCACTACAGCTTGGGGTGGAGAAAGGACAACTGGACAGCCTGTTAGAATCTTGTTGGAATGAAGCCACTAACTCAGGTCCTTCTCGCATAAGTTGGTGACTAGAAACTAATGAGACAGAGGATGGGTCAGCAGCGACCACTGTGACGCTAGAAGCCATTGTAGAATTTGGATGTGAAATCTGGCAATAGGAACAAAGGTGATGAAGGTCGCCATAGAACCTAGAGCCTGTAATAACAGTCTTGCAGTCACTGTTCTGTTGTGAATGATCTGGTTGACTTGGTGTCTTATTCTCTGAAGTCTTTCTTGGGGGAGAGAAACAATGCAGGTGTTTGTGTCTAATCCTGCTCTAATGAACTCTAAATGTTGAGTTGGCTCTAAATGGAATTTTTCATAGTTTACCATGATTCCCAATAATGAGAATATTTGAAGGAAATATTCCCTTGTCTGTAGTAGTAGATGCCTGTTGGTTGCAGTAATGAGACAGTGATCTAAATACAGAAATATCTGGAATCCTTGCAGTCTGAAGTGGGCTGCTACTGCTGCCATGCATTTGGTGAACACCCTGGGGGCTGTGGCGAGACCAAAGGGCAGGGCTCTGAACTGGTAATGACTGGCTCCCAGCCAGAACCGCAATATATCTTCTGGAGCATTTGTCTATTTTTATGTGATAATATGCATCCTGAAGATCTACTGAGCACATCCAATCATCTTTTCCTAAAAACAGAAGTATAGACTGAACCATGACCATCCAGAATTTGGTATGTCAAACCGATTTGTTCAGCACACGGAGATCCAAAATTGGTCTCCAGTTTCCTGTTTTCTTTGGCACTACAAAGAATCTTGAGTAAAATCCGGATCCTATCTGGTCTGGTGGGACTGTCTAGATGACTCTTTTGTCGAGCAGTTTTTGTATTTCTAAAACTGCTGCATCCCTGTGACTGGGTGGAACATCTGGGATTCTTTTTGGATGACTGGGAAGATTTGAAAAGGGAATGTTGTAACATATGGATATAAGCCTCTGCACCCAATTGTCGGATGTTATTTGAAGCCAGGCAGGGAGATACAGGGATAAGCATTCCCCAACTGCCTCCAGAGGACAGCAATCAGGCTTCCGTTCAGTAGCGCTGGTAGGAGTTACCAAGAAAGGAATCCCTGGAACCCTTATTATGCAGGCCACTTCTGCCTCTACCATGGCGCCTTCCACTGTAACTCCCCCCTCTGCCCTCAGGGACAGTCCCTGCCATGTGAGCCCTGGAAAAGCCCCTGGGACTTTCTGAACCATAGTTTCCCACTCCTTTGGTTCCTAGAATAGGGCTGTTGAGGAGTGGAAAAATGTAAGCCCACAGCAGATAAGGTCTTTCCATCTTTCTCATATCTGGCAAGGGTCTTTAACTTTAGGGCCAAAAAGGGATGTTCCATCAAAAGGAGCACTGACGAAAGAAGACTTAAATGGCTCCACAAATTCACATAAGTGCATCCACATGTGTCTCCTTATGGCTATGCCTGAACCCGCTGCCCAAGTAGTCCCCTCAGCTGCATGTGCCACAAGCTTAATGGACGAATTACAAATTGACTCAAGGGTTGCCACCTAAGAAGCTACCTTGTCCTGCACTCCCTCAGCTACAGTTCCTGTCAGGGTATCTGAAAATTCCTTTATCAGGTCTCGCTGGAGTTTCGTGAAGTGTGCCATATAGTTCAAGAAGCTGAGCACAAAGGTCAATGAAGCGCATACGTGCTTCCCAAATCTATCCATAGCTCTAGACTGCTTGTTAGGAGGATGGATAGTGGGACTCTTGTCTGTGATTGCCTTCTTGGTGGCTGCTGCAACCACCACAGCATTTACTGGAATACCTTTAGACCAATGTTACTGATCCTCCGGGGCTGACAAAATTCAGTCTGTTCTTTTAGGGACTTGTTTCAATCGAATCCTGAAACTTCCAAGCCCGCTGAGCAATCAATTTAATTAGATCATCAGTGAGTGGAGAGATCCGAGAAGTAGAGGGTGAGGCACAGAAAGTCTGCAGGTACACGGACTCCTCGGAAGAAGGTTGATGGGATGTCCAGCCACCCCTCTACTTTAGTTCTAAAATGTCTCCAAATGAGACATCTTCTGGGAGGTGACCTTGGTGACCCTTCCTCTTTATTGAAATCGGTATATTCTGTGTAAGACTCTTCAGGGGAGTCCAAGTGCTTCCTCTTGCACTTTCTCTTCATGGGTACCTCTTCAGTGGGATGTGCCAGAGACATATCTGAAAAAGACATAACTACTGTTGTAGTATCCTGAGGCTTCTGTGCTCTCTGTCCCAGGGCTGAGGCTGATGGTAGCTCTGGACAAAGGGAAGGACAAGGTTGTTGGCCCAATGAAGACAGTGTAGACTGTGAGCCCACAATGGACAAGGTTCTCTCCATTGCTTGAAAGGCACGTCCCCCATAGAGGGTAGGTGCCCGGAACTGAGATAAGACTCCCTCAGATCCCGTGGTCACAACCTGCACCAAGGAAGCTGCCACCGAAGCCGGAGCCCAGCTTACATGTGCCAAAGCCTCAAGAAGCATGGATGGCGCTGAAAAAATTGGAGTGGACCATATTCCCCGGAACTGACAACAAAGCTTCAGCCCTGGGAGGTCTCCGGTTCCAAAAGAACTGAAGAGCTCAAGGCTGTGATTGGTGCCGGAGACACAGGTCTGATCAGTATCGAAGCAGCCAAAACCAGGGCGGTTGGTGCCATAAGCTCTGAGTCTCAACTGGAGTCACAGGAGGAATAATAGTTGGTCTATGCATTAGTAGTGTTCCAGAACCAGGAAGGCTTGGAACCAAAGTGGTGGAAAATCCCTTCGCTGCCAATAGTTGATCCACCAGCCTCAAAACATCGGACTCCATAAGGCTCTTGGTAGAATGGACTGAAGAGACCGACAGGGACTGGAGTCAATCCAAAAAGAGACTTGGGGGTCTGTCTGCAAATGGATCAATAGAAAGGAAGAATCTTTTTTTTTAATCAAATTTCTTTTTATTGAATATTTTCACAAAATATGCAGAAAAAGATAAACAAGACATATACATGTGGTACAGTTGATGTTACAGAATGCATACTATAAGCAAGTAATAACAGATATTGCTCACTTTACTAATTAACATTCAAATTAGGTGGATCTACAATTTTGTAATACTACGAGGATATGCTTATATTGTGATTAGTCCAAGAACTTTTATCATATAGCAGTTCTCTTGTAAATTATTTAACAATTGCAAGCAATACTAGAGGTGTAACATGAATCTATAGAATGATAACAATTTACTCTACTATACCATATATACATATATACAAATATGTCACCTTAATTATTGTGGTTATTAATCTCAACTAAGTGATGCGTTTACTATTCATATATAATAAGAAGTTATGTCTTACCATAACTTTCCATGTTAGTTGTCTTCTTCTCACCTTCTTTCTTGCTGGATGGGTTCGGAGCCGATCCTCGGCTCCGACTCGGCCTATACTATAGCTCGAGAGCTATTTTTACCGGCTCGAGGCAGCCCTATATCCCACAATACCATGCGCTAACTCCCCAGATCTCGTTTGGAAGCTAAGACATAGTATAAAAAGTAATATTATAATAATAATATTATAATCCTCTTTTACGAGTACAGATTACCTGCTAGTAACACTAAGGATACCAGGAAAGATGCAACATATTGTATCTCCAGAAATGGAAGGACTCAGAACCTCGAGTCTATCCAGGCTAGGGGGCAGGAGGGAGGGAAGAAAGAAGGCGAGAAGAAGACAACTAACATGGAACGTTATGGTAAGACATAACTTCTTAATGTTAAGTTGTCATTCTCGCCTTCATTCTTGCTGGATGGGACAGCGTCCCTAGCATCTTAGTCCTGGGTGGCTCAATGGAACAGACTCCTGAGTACAGTGGAACCAAAATCAGCTCTATTTCTGGAGGCTAGATCAAGCTTGTAATGGGCAATAAAGGTATGTTTGGATGCCCATGTAGCTGCTGCACAAATGGCATCTAGTGGTAACCTTGCTTGAAAAGCCGTTGAAGTTGATAGTGCCCTGGTTGAATGAGCTTTAGGCCTAGAGGGTAGTTGCCTGTGTCTCAACTCATAGATCAAGGTAATAATAGATGTCAGCCATCTGGAAAGAGTAACTTAAGATACTGGAAGCCCTTTCTTGCCTGCAGCATAAGAGAGGAAGAGCTGGTCTGACTTTCTGAATTGTTTTGTCCTGTCTAGGTAATACCGTAATTGGCGATGAACATCTAATGAATGTAATTTTTGTTCAGCCCTGTTGGTATAGTCTGGGAAAAAGACGGGCAAATCAATGGAGTGGTTTAGATTTACTTCCTATAACACTTTTGGTAGGAAGGAAGGGTTTGTTCTGAGAGTTACCCTATCTTTATGAAAAACCAAATAGGGAGGACGGACAGACAAGGCTTGAAGTTCCGATACCCTTCTGGCAGATGTTATAGCTACTAAAAACAGCGTTTTCCAAGAAAGAAGTTTGAGGGAGCAAGAAGCTGCCGGTTCAAAAGGGGGTAGAATTAGTGAGGTTAGAACTAAATTCAAATCCCATTGTGGGGGGTGGATCTTTGACTGGAGGTCTGAGCAACAAGGTGCCCTTGAGAAAGGCTTTACAGAGTTTGTGGGACATAATATTTGCTTCTGAGAGTCCAACATGAAAATTAGCAATGGCGCTAATTGTACCCTGATAGTGGCCGATGATGACCCGAATGAAAAGCTCCGCCAGAAAGTCTAGAACCTCATGAATGGGTGCATGGAAAGGATCTAAGGATCTAGTTTGTGCCCAGTGTGAAAACGCTTCCATTTACTCGCATAAGTCTTCCTAGTATTGGACTTATGGGAAGCCAGAATGATATCACGAACAGGAGGAAAATAAGGGGAAGCCTGGCTATGGCTGGAAGTGGAGCAACCAAGCTGTGAGGTTGATGGAATGTAGAGACTGATGCAGCTTGCCCGTGAGGTGGGTCAACAGATCTGGAAGGGGTTCCAGATGCCAAGGCTGTTCCGTAGGTATTTGTGCAGGAACGGGAACCAAACTTGTCGAGGCCAAAACGGGCAATGAGGATCATTTTGGATCTCAATGCGGTTGCTTTCTGAATTAGTTGGGATCAATGGAAAGGAGGAAAGGCATAAAGAAGACCCGGGCCAAACGTGAACAAGAGCGTCTCTGAGGGGCTGGCCTGGTAGAGGAAAAAGTGTGAAGAAGTCGAGGCACTTGCTGTTTTGGAGTTGCAAAAGGTCGCAGCAAGGCTTGCCCCACTTCGAAAAATTCCTCTACTACCGCTTGATTTAGAGACCACTCGTGAGGCATGAGGATAGTTCTGCTCAATCTGTCTGCTATGACGTTGGACTTCCCAGGGATGTGCGTTGCTATCAGAAACCGTTGAGATGAAATCGCCCATTGCCAAAGTCTGGGTGCTTCTCGACAGAGGGGGTAGGACCTTGTTCCGCCCTGCTTGTTTATGTACCACACCACAGACATATTGTCCGTTTGAATTGCTACAGTCCCCGTGGGAAGAGAGCTCTGAAGGGCCTTCAACGTCAAAAGCACCGCCCTCATCTCCAGGACATTTATGTGCAGGTGGCATTCTGACTGTTGCCAAGTGCCCTGGACCATCCTGCCCTGATAATGCCCCCCCCCCAACCGATCAGGGAGGCATCCGTTGTGACAGTGGCAACTGGAGGGGGGAGAACAAAGGGTCTGCCCTGAAAAAGCTGAGGGGAAACCATCCACCAGGAGAGATGTTTCTTGCAAGATGGTGTTATCAAAATGTTGTGGGTCATTGGCAGCTGTTGAAAGGACCACTGAGAAAACAGCATCCACTGAAGCGGGCTAATGGAAGTAGAAGAATCGCCGCCGCCATGAGGCCCAACACTTTCAATACTAGCTTGACTTGGACTCTGCTGGGCTGAAACAGAAGCTGAACATTCCACCTTATGTCTGTCACTCTCTGAGGTGGTAATGTTGCAGACATTTCTGTGGTGTTTAATACGGCGCCTATAAAGTTTACACATTGACAAGGCGACAAGGAGGACTTTGCAAAATTTATAGAAATACTCAGGCTGTTGCAAAGATGGATAGTATAATCCCTGGCCATTATGAGATCCTGTTTGGTGGTAGCGGAAATGAGCCAGTCGTCTAAGTATGGAAACACCTGGAATCCTTTCTGTCTCAGGTGAGCCGTGACCACTGCCAAACATTTGGTGAACACCCGGGGGGCTGTGGTGAGACCAAAGGGCAGGGCCCTGAATTGAAAATGACTGACTCCCAGCCGGAAGCGGAGAAACCTCCTGGAGCACCTGTGTATTTTTATGTGGTAGTACGCATCCTGGAGGTCTAACAAGCACATCCAGTTGTCTCTGCCCAAAAAGGGTAGAATGGACTGCAGTGTTACCATCCGAAATTTTGTCTTTAATACATAGTTGTTTAACCTGCTGAGGTCCAAAATGGGTCTCCAATCTCCTGTCTTTTTTGGTACCAAAAAGAATCTGGAGTAGATTCCGGATCCTAGCTGATCTGCTGGGACTGCCTGGATGACTCTTTTGTTTAACAGCTTTTTTATTTCTAGCTGAGCCTGACCCCTTTGTGCGGGTGGTACGTCTGGTAGGGGTTTTGGCGGTTGTACCGGAGGGAATGTGAAAGGAATTTTGTAACCCTCGGATATGATCTTCTGTACCCATGTGTCTTGGGAGATGGATTGCCAGGCTCCCGGGTACAGAGATAATCTTCCCCCGACTGCCTCCGAAGGCGGACAGTCGGGCAGCTTCTCAGGGATGCTGAAAGGGTTGGTCAGGGAAAGATTCCCTGGAACCCTGGTTCTGTGGACCCCCTCTGCCCCTGGGGCGGCGTCTGTTAGTATTCCCCCCCTCTGCCTCTAGGGGGAAATTCACCACGTGCAGCAGGCGCGACTCCCTGTGGTTTGCGGAACCACATCTTTCCACCCCTCTGTCCATTAGGATAAGGTCTAGAAGGCGTGGAAAAACGGACTCCCACGGCAGAGAGAGTCTTACCATCTTGCTCGCATCTGGTGAGGGTATTCTTCACCTGAGGCCCGAACAATTCTGAACCGTCAAAGGGGGTGTTGGTGAAGGACGTCTTGAATGGGTCGGCAAAGTTACAGAGTCGCATCCAAGCGTGACGTCTCAACGCAACGCCTGTGCCAGCAGCCCTACTCGCTCCATCGGCTGCATAAGAGATTAGCCGCATGGAGGAGTTAACAATGGAGTTCAGGGTAGCCAGCTGAGAGTTTATTTTGTCCTTAAACCCCGCAGCAGAAGGATCCTGTACCGTTTCACCCAGCTCTGTGAGCAAGTCTCTCTGAAGGCGGGTGAAATGACATAAATAGTTCAGCGATCGCATAGAAAATGTCGCTGAAGCAAAGGTCCACTTGCCGTACCTGTCCAGGGTCCAGGACTCTTTGTTAGGAGGATGAACAGGTACAGAAGGATCTGCTAATTCCTTCTTAGTGGCTGCTGCTACCACCATAGCATCAACTGAAACACCTTTGGTGAGAAAGGATTTGTCATCTGGTGCAGAAATAAATTTAGAAGGCCTCCTAGGGGTAGGTTCCATTGAATCAGGAGCTGCCCACGCCTTTCTAGCCACTACCTCCATTAGTGGGTCGAAAGGGGGAGACACCCAGGAGGTGGAAGGGCGAGATCCAAAGGCATCAAGGTAAACCGACTCGTCCTCGGAAGGTTTGAGAGTGGACCAATTTCCCCTCTGTCTTAGGATCTCCAGGATGTCTGAAAAGGAGACATCCTCAGAGTGGGATCTGGGGGAACCCTCCGACTCATCCAAGTCGGTGTCCGACGTGACAGACTCGGGGGAGTCTATGTGCTTCCTCTTGCACTTTCTTTTCCTAGGGGGGTTCCCCTGAAACTTCAGGGGAACCCTCGGAAGAGGAGGAGACACCCAAAGTGGGTACCTTACACCTTGGATCTCTGCTGTCGGGTATAGGAGGGTGGCCAGAGACCGTAACAGGCACTACAGAGGGAGGCGCCGCAGAACTTAACCTTGGAGTGAACACTGGGTCCAGCACACTCCTCATCACCTCAAAGGCTCCCCCATCAGACACCAAAGGTAGCTCCGGCTCCGAAGAGGCCGGAACCGCCCCCGGAACCGACAGAGAAGGCTCCGAGAATGATGTCGGGGCCGAACTAACCAGAGCCGAAGCTCCGAGAGGGAGAGCGGGGTCGGACAAGGGTCCGATGCCACTCGCCCCCTCGGAGCCGACAATGGAGTCCCAGCGCCCGGACCTCTCCATCGACGGAACCAATAAAGAGGTCGGAGCCGACGACACCGGAGCCGAAGGAGGGGGTATTGGCTCCGACGTGGGCAAGGTCACGGTTCCGACGAACTCCGGCTCCGAACTCGAGAGATGAGTCGGAGGAGGAATGGATAACTGTGTCGAAGGAGCCACAGTCTGGTGAGATGGGCTCTGAAGCATTTGGGCCAGCACCTGAGATTTTATGAGTCTACTGACCACCCTCTCGATGTCGTGATCGGAGAGCCTGGAAGACCTCGATGAATGAGTCCTATGACTCCGCTCCGATAGGAGGGGTGACCTCGGAGCCGATCTGACGGACTCTAAAGAAGGGGACCTAGAGCGCTTGCACGCTGGGGTCAACTCCGATGATGGTTTCGAAGCGGAACCCACTTTGCTCGCCTCGGAGCCAGCCGGAACCGAGGTCGGAGCCGTCTCGACAACACCAGCCTTCGGCTCAGAAGCTGGAGCCGAGGGTTTGGCGGTTTTTGATGACTTCCCCGAGCCAGACTTGGACGGGGAGTCATCAGGCTTTAACAAGCCCCTTAGAATGAGCTTGTTACACCTTTCCTGCAGGACTCTTGAACTAAATCCGTGACAAACGGAACAAAAGTCCTGCAGGTGTAAAGGCCCCAAGCAATAGATACAAGAAGTGTGACCGTCTGTCAGAGACATTTTCTGACAGCACGAGTCACACTTCTTGAATCCCGAGACCTTAACGTCTTTGGACATTGCCCTAAAGACAGTCACTCAATCAGCACACACACTCACTCACTTACACACAAGGGGGAGATGAGGGGGCAAAACAACAACACACACACACAGGGGTGAGTAAACAGAAAAACTAAAGCCTGTAGGCCTGATTATAAAAGTTAACTACAGGGGTGGGTAGGGCTTACGAAACAAACACTATTAAGTATAATATCTATAGGGAACAAAAGTAGGGAAAATAACCTAGTAAACTACCTCAAAAAATAGAAAACTTTGTTGAAAATTCCTTTACTGACCTGAGCCGGTAAAAAAGGCAACCTCTCAGCGAAGCGGCAAACGAGATCTGGGGAGTTAGCGCATGGTATTGTGGGATATAGGGCTGCCTCGAGCCGGTAAAAATAGCTCTCGAGCTATAGTATAGGCCGAGTCGGAGCCGAGGATCGGCTCCGAACCCATCCAGCAAGAATGAAGGCGAGAATGACAACTTAACATTTAGCATTTAACTTACTGTTTATGATAGAGTATCAATTAATGCTTTGCAGTACCTCTGATAGTAGGTTTGGTTCTTCTGACTTTTTGTATAAAGCTTCTTGGCCAATATATGTTTTTTCACCATGCTTTTATATTCTGATCAGGTTAGTCTTGATTTGTCTATCCAGTTTTTCGCTATCTAAGCTTTTAATAGGGTGCATAGTGTTATTATAATGTGTTTAGAGAAATTATTATTATTGCATTTGAATACATGTAGTATAACTGTCTCCCATAGAAGGGGAGTATCTTGTCCTTGGAAGATCCTTAAAGGAATACTCCTTTGGTTCCGATATCTGAGGACAGATGAGGGAGTGGAAATCAGGTCAGAATGCTTAGTTGGTTCTGAAAATGTCAGTGCAGAAGACAGCACCGATGGTGCTGAAGCTATAGCTGTTTTCCCGTTTGGCTCGAGGAAATAGTGGGAGCCGGGGAAGTCTTGGCCTTTTTAGAAGTTTGTTCCAAGGGATCGGAAGGAACCAAACAACTCCTCTTCTTGGAGGATGACAAGGAGGAAGAATAGGAACTGGTCGCAGATATAGCCTCATCGAAGTCAGATTTCAGAAGACCTTTCTATATTAATTTATTTTATTTTTCTACTAGGGCACAGTGGCTAAAGCCATGAGAAATGGCACAGTCTTCCTGAAGATGCACTGGGCCCAAGCAGTACACGCATACAGAGTGTTCATCTGAATTAGGGAGTTTACGATCGCACTTTTGGCATCTAAAGACAGAAAAGCCTTTAGTTTTCTCAGCCATTAGAGAGGAAAGGGAGATACAGTTGAAAATGAAGATATATTTTTTTATTACTATTATTTTTATGAAAGGAAAGGAAAGGGAGATACAAACAATGGTATTCAAGAAATTACTTAAAAAGGTAAAGGGGATAGAAAAGGAGAGTACCAAAGTTGGTACGAAGAAATACATCAAAAGGTAAGAGGATTACCAATGCTGATAATGAAGAATAACACAAGTGTGTTCGGAACGAGATGGGTAGTTATGATGTAGGAAAAATAAGTCTAAAAAAACCCCACAGATTTAAAGGATTTCAAGGATTTTGAAAAACTTACATATAAAGTAATGCTTAGCTCAACAGCAGGAACAAAAATGCATCTAGCACTTTGAAGCAGCAAACGAGATCTGAGGTAACTTTGAGAAGAGCATTCTGGGTAAGGTGAAGTATGAGAGTTTTTGGAGGGCAAAAGCTGGAATAACTTCCGAATCGGTTCCGCGATTCGGAACCTAGCCCACTGTCAAGGATTACATGAGGACTTGACATCAGATTTGTAATTGTCTAGACATAGTGAGGCCCTGCTGAGTTTAATTCTGGTGTCTGCAAAATAAAGCAATTACTGGAAAATGGAAATCAAAGTGAATACTGTAACAGAGATAAAACAACTGAAAGTGGGATCTTTTGAAAATGGCAAGTGCAAATTACATAGAAAAAAATGGAAATTTGTGGGAACTATACACACAAAATAACCTTTTGGAGGAGGAATGAGGTTTAAGGGAAGGTAGGAATTGAATGAGCTTTGTAATACTTGACGGACAATAACTGAACAGATTATGAGTGATGTACAACATTTACAACTGAAAATATGTCAATATGGTTTGCCATTTATATAAATGATGGACTATTAAATTGTCACTAGTGGCATAGGCAAAGATGTTTCTTGTTAAAAAATATCTGGAAAGTCCCTAAGTTATTAAGAAAATAAAATGTTATCGGCTTTTCTTATAATGTCAGAGTGTTATTTCTTAATATTATCATGTCTACGACAGAATTTACCTCGAGGTGAATCCTGGTATCCATGTCAAGAGCACATAAAAAGAAGTTATGTCTTACCATAACGTTCCATCTGTATTGTTGATCCTCTTTCAGTCATTACGCATGGGTATCAGTTCCGAGCTCGCGTCAGCTTCAAACTCTTGAGCTAAACTCTTACCCACAATCCCCCTCTCCCTGTTACCTCAGATTGAGTTTGCAAGTTAAAGAAGGTAGAGGCTACCTCTGGTCAAATAACCTAAGAGAACCGGATGGTGAGATTCACTGAAACCACAGGAGGGGGAAGGAGGGAGGGTCGTAATGACTGAACGAGGATCAACAATACAGATGGAACGTTTTGGTAAGACATAACTTCTTTATCTGATATTGTTAATCCTTGTTCATTCCTTACATATGGGACAGAGTCCCCAGCTACCTCTATTCTTGGGAGGCTCTCATGGAAGGACATTCCTGAGCACCATAGAACCGAAAGATGCTCTTCTCCTGGAGGCCAAATCCAATTTGTAATGATTGATGAAGGTATGAGGCGTAGCCCAAGCTGCAGCTGCACAGATGTCATGTAAAGAAGCTCTGGCATGGAAGGCAGCAAAAGTTGCCACCGACCTTGTTGAATGAGCTTTCATGATAGTAGGCAACGAGATATTACGCTGTGTGTAAATAAAGGTCACACAGTCCTTCAATCACCTAGCTAATGTGACCTTAGCAACAGCAGATCCTAATCTAGGTCCAGAAAAGGCCAAAAATAACTGGTCAGATTTACGAAAGGGTTTAGTCCTGTTTAAGTAAAAATGGATTTGCCTGTGTATATCTAAGGTATGTAGGCAATACTCTCCTCTGTTTGAATGACTGGTAAAGAAAACTGGCAATTCAATGGCTTGATTAATGGACATTTCAGAGATCACTTTTGGCAGAAATGATGGATTAGTTCTCAGAGACCCTCTATCTCTATGAAAAATCAAGTATGGACTCTTGATACATAAAGCTTGAAGTTCAGAAATACGTCTGTCAGAGGTAATAGCGACCAAAAACAAGGTTTTCCATGACAAATACTTGAAGTCGCAAGAAGAGGCTGGTTCGAAAGGTGCCATTGTCAGAGCTTGTAGAACTAATGATAAATCCCATGGTTGAATAGGTTCTCTAAAAGGTGGCTTCAGATGATTTTCACCTTTTATGAAGGTCTTGCACAATTTATGGGACATAAGAGAGGAATCTTGGACACCCTCATGAAAATTAGAAATTGTAGCCAAATGAAAATGAACTCTAATGGTAGAGGCCGATAGACCCAATTGAAACAGGTCGGCCAGATAGTCTAGTATTAACGACAATGGTGTTGAAAAGGGGTCTACTTGTTTATCTTTCAGCCAACAGGTAAATCTTTTCCACTTGCTCAGATAAGTAATTCTAGTGGAAGACTTATGAGAAGCAATGAGAATATCATGTACTGGTAAAGAAAGATCATTCTGTCTGGCAATCAGGGGAATTGGAGTAGCCAAGCCGTTAGCTTCAGGCTGTTCAGGTTGGGATGAATCAGGTTCTGTGGGTGTGAGATCAACTCCGGGGTTGGATGGAGAATCCATGGTCGATCTAGTAGGTGAGGCCAAAGGAAGGGGAACCAAATCTGCCGAGGCCAATATGGTGCTATGAGGATCACCTTGCTCTTCAACCACCGGGCTTTCTTCAGAAACTGGGAAATGAGGGGAAAAGGTGGAAATGCGTAAAGAAGACCCAAGGGCCAATTGTGGACTAGAGCATCCCTGGGTGACTGTCCCGGAGGGGGAATCAGGGCGAAGTAGTTGCTGCATTTGTAGTTGGTCGGGGATGCAAAGAGGTTGCAGCAAGGACGGCCCCAGCGGTGGAAGATCTCCGCCGCTATCAAGGGATTCAGGGACCACTCGTGAGGTTGAAGAATGCAACCGCTGAGTCTGTCTGCTATCACGTTGGAACTCCCGGGATTGTGCGTTGCTAGAAGAAAACGGTTGGTAGCCATCGCCCATTGCCATATCCTCATGGTCTCTCGACAAAGGGGGTAAGATTTGGTTCCACCTTGTTTGTTGATGTACCATACCACCGCCATGTTGTCCTATCAAGGGATTCAGGGACCACTCGTGAGGTTGAAGAATGCACCCGCTGAGTCTGTCTGCTATCACGTTGGAACTCCCGGGATTGTGCGTTGCTAGAAGAAAACGGTTGGTAGCCATCGCCCATTGCCATATCCTCATGGTCTCTCGACAAAGGGGGTAAGATTTGGTTCCACCTTGTTTGTTGATGTACCATACCACCGCCATGTTGTCTGATTGAATCGCAATTGTCCCAGATGGCAGCAGAGGATGGAATGCTTGCAACGCCAGAAGCACCGACCTCAGCTCTAGAACATTTGATGGGCCTCCAGTTGGGACCAAGTGCCTTGGACTGTCTGTCCCTGACATAGCCCCCCCCACCCCATCAGGGAGGCGTCTGTGGTCACTGTGGCCTTGGGTTGCTGGGAGGAGAAGGGGCGAGACCATTGTGAAAGATTGTGTGTCATCCACCAATTTAAATCCTGTTTGCACTTGTGGGTTACTCGAATCATGGCTGAAAGAGGATGCTGAAAAGGATACCATTGGGTGAGCAGTAGCCATTGTAGAAGCCTCATGTGAAACCTGGCCAGGGGAACAATGGTGATGGAGGCTGCCATGGAACCCAACAGCTGTAGAACCGAGTGAGCCGTGGATTTTTCCTTTGAAAGGATTGGAATTAGTTGTTGCTTTATCCTTAGATTTCTGTGCTCTGGAATAGCAGCTCTGCAGTTTTTTGTGTCCAAGATAACCCCTATGAATTCTGTCGACTGAGATGGGGTGAGATTGGATTTCTGCCAGTTTACGGTTATTTTTCCAGTAGATGTCTGGTGGGGGTGGAAATGAGCCAGTCGTCTAGGTATGGAAATACCTGGAATCTTTGAAGTCGCAAGTGAGCTGTGACAACTGCCATTCACTTTGTGAACACTCTGGGGGCTATTGAGAGACTGAAGGGCAGCACACTGAACTGGTAGTGACTGTCTCCCACATGGAAGCGCAGAAATCTTCTTGATGGCCTGTCCACCTTTATGTGGTAGTACGCATCTTGAAGATCTATAGAGCACATCCAATCGTCTTTTTCCAAAAGCAGGAGGATAGACTGTATTGTGACCATCCGGAATTTTTGTACTCTCACAAACTTATTCAATACCCTGAGATCCAAAATTGGTCTCCAGTCTCCGGTTTTCTTTGGCACCAAAAATAGTCTTGAGTAGAATCCGGATCCTATCTGGTCTGGAGGGACTATTTGGATGACTCTTTTTCTTAGCAGCTTTTCTATCTCTAGTGCTGCTTCTTCCCTTTGACTGGGTGGAACGTCGGGAAGATTTTTGGAAGGGACAGGACAAAGATCGAAAGGGATATAATAACCTCTGGTTATGATCCTCTGTACCCAAGAATCGGTGGTGATGGTTAGCCAGGCAGAAGGGTACAAGGAGAAATGTCCCCCAACCACCTCCAGAGGAAAGGAGTTGGGCCGCTCTTCAGGAGCGCTGGTAGGATTGACCAGGGAAAGAATCCCTGGAACCCTGGTTACATGGTCCCCCTCTACCCCGAAAAGAGCGTCTTCCCTGTGAGTTTCCCCCTCTGCCTCTGGGGAGAACTCGGCCTGTGTGTCACGGAAAGGACCCTGAGATTTCTTGAACCATATCTTCCCACTCTTTTGGTTTCGGGAGAAAGCACGTTGAAGGGAAGAATAACGGACACCTATGGCAGAAAGGGTCTTACCGTCCTGTTCACATCTGGCCAGTGTGCTTTTAACTTTGGGCCCAAACAATGAGGAGGGCTCAATGGGGGCATTAAGAAAAGAAGACTTAAAGGGTTCCGCGAAGTTGCACAAGCGCATCCAGGCATGTCGTCTCAAGTCCGCAGCTGAACCCGCTGCTCCTTCTGATACGTGAGATATCAGTCACATATAGGAGTTAGATATAGATTCAATGGTGGCCAGCTGAGAGGCCACTTTGTCACGGACCTCATAAGACACGGCACCAGCCAAGGTTTCAGAGAGCTCAGAAACCAGATCCCTTTCAAGCCTGGTGAAATGAGCCATATAATTCAGGGACCTGATAGCAAAGGTCGCTGAAGCAAAGGTGTGCTTCTCTATCTTGTCCAGGGCCCGGGACTCTTTGTTAGGTGGATGGACAGTACAGTCTGGCTTTCTTCTTCTGCCAAATCCTTTTTTGTTGTGGCCACCACCACCAAAGCATCCACAGGAAGACCTTTGGACCAATGGAGATCCGAAGCAGGAGGGGATAAGATCTTATCTGGCCTCCGGGGAATAGCTTAGACGGTATCAGGAGCCTTCCAAGCATACTGCACGATGAGCCGGACAAGTTCATCGGCAGGTGGAGTAACCCAGGAGTTAGGGGGCCGGGCGCGAAAGGCCTGCAGGAACACAGATTCCTCAGGTGTCGGATTAGAGGACTGCCAGTCACCTCTCTGTTTCAGGATTTCGAAGATATCGCCAAAGGATACCTCAGAGGGTAACCAAGGGGATCCTTCCCCCTCATCGAAATCTGTGTCTTCAGTGAGGGACTCCTCTGTGGAGTCCATGTGCTTCCTCTTACACAAACTTTTCCGGTGGACCTCCTCAGCGGGAGAAGCTGGAGAAGACAGCGGAAAAGGGGATTTCTGAGGGAATATGTCCTGTGGCCCTTGCACCCGGAGTCCGCTAGATGCGACTTGTGGAACCAGTGTACCAGAGGAGGGTGGAGGTATAGATAGTCCGGTATTGCCAGCAGCAGTGAAAGCCTCCTCCATCAGTTAGAAGGCTGGTCCACCCGAAGAGGAGTGTATGTCTAGGGCAGGGGTCACCCCTCCCCTAAGTGGCTCAGCCTGCCGACCTGAAGTCCCTGGATGGCTGTGGAGCAGCAAGCTATGAGTGCCACAGCTGACATCCTGGGTCATAGCAAAACTTTCCTGCCATGAAGGCAACTGCGGTTCTTAGTGAGATCCATATAGGGAACCCTAGAAGGGGAAGACTGTGCTATATCCATGGACTTCAAAAGCAATGAAGTAGGAGAATAAGAAGGGGTCTTTGGAGATGGGTGATCACCTCCCAAGGAAGGATAGTTTCTGAGGGGTGGGATACCTCTGGCCAAGAGTACCTGGTCCACAAGATGCAACACATCATGTTCGGAAAGACTTTTCATGGACCTCATGGAGACTGAGGGAGAAACAGGCCTGTCCACAGAAGAGGCAGACTCGGTGCCCATCTCATCTGACCACACCGAGGACAACAGTGCCGAGAAAGACTGGACTATGGTTGTCTGCACTGAAGAAGTCATCGGTGCCAAGGTCATTGTCTGCACCAACGCAGGGATCGGTGCCGAAGTATTCGTTGGTGCCGAAGTGGGAGTCGGTGCCGAAGCTGGAACCGACAAAACTGGAGTCAACAATAAAGGCCTCGGTTCTAAGGAAGTTCTCGGAGCCGACGCGGTCAAGGTCTGCGCCAACTGAACGGTCGGTGCCGATACAGTCGTAATGGTCTGAATCAAGGAGCCCCTCGGTGCCGATATATAGAAGGCTGTAGGAGAGGATGGAGCCGAAATCACTAATGGAGCCGAAGGCCTCGGTGCCGAAGGTCTGAGCACCGAAAGCACTGGGGCTGACTGAGAGAGCTGCGGAGCCGAAAATTTAGCCTTTTTAGGTTTTGGTTGGTGAGAGTCCCCAGCCGGGGATGAAGGCAAGGATTTAGCCTTAGTGGAAACATCCATTTTCTTATGGGCTTTAGGAGGGGTTGAGACCCCCGACCCAGACATAGTATCCTAAAAGGGAGATTTTAGAAGTCCCTTCAGTATCAGCTTGTTTTTCCTTTCTAACAAAGTTCTACTAGAAAAGTTCTCACAAATAGTACAGGGTGGTTCAACAGATAAATGGGAAGCTCCCAAACAATAAACACACAAAGAGTGTGCATCAGAAGTAGGCAGTTTGTGTCCACAATCAGAACACTGCTTAAACCCTGGACTACCTTTTTTATCTGCCATATTAATAGAAAGGTACCAACAATGGTACAAGAGAGTACCTGAAGGTATGACAGAGAAAGGGAAAAAGATTACCCACGATGGTAAAGAGAAAATACCTCGCGGTAAAAGTAGCAAGTAAAAAACAGAAAAACCTGAGGAAATTATGAACGCTAGATGCGATAGGGTAAGAGACAACAAAATATCAACTTTTCTGACAGAAAAGTAATTTGTAAAGTAATTAAACAACAATTGACTGTACTTAGCTCAAGAGAAGTAGCTTGACATGACCGGATGGCAACGCGGCAAACGAAATCTGAGGTAACAGGGAGAGGGGGATTGTGGGTAAGAGTTTAGCTTGAGAGTTTGAAGCTGACATGAGCTTGGAAAATGGCCGGCTCGTTTCCGAGCTCGGAACCGATACCCATGCATAAGGAATGAACGAGGATTAACAATATCAGATTAACAGGTTATGGCTGATGAGACCCGATCATGACTCTATGTAGTGCATGGAGCTTTATATCTATTCCATGTACTATTGGTTACAAAGAAAAAAACAAAAAAAAAAAACAATGCATTTTAGCAGCTTTGAAAGCCAGTAAAACACTTAGTGAATGCTGCCACATAGACAGCAAGTAAATATAACTGTAGGAAAAAGTCAGGGATATTTTTAACTCATTCCCTCTAGATAAGCTCTTTTGAGTGTGCACCTTTAACTCCCAATGGGTGTGGCTTCAGCCTTCAAAAAAATGAAGTTGTCACCTTACAGTTCTAACAAATACTCATCGACAGAGGTCAGATATCAATACAATTATGTTTGCCATCATGTATGTTTCAAGATAAAATATTCTGATACCTTGTATATAGCATGGTTTTGGAATTATTAATGCAAATATGAACAAGCAATATTTGATAGCAGTAGAAGGTAACTGCAGGAACACCTGGAGGCGCACTTGGCTGTAATGAGATACTCCCTTCATTAAATAAGTTACTTACAGACTAACGTCTGTAAACTTCCACGGACATAGAAGGACAGATATTCAAGGACTAAAGGAACATCCCTTCCCTTATACCTGACTAACAGCGCTTACAGGGTGTGTAACACTTGTTTCACACCTTTGAAAGTGCTGTTACTGTTGGGTTTCACACTACAGAAGCGCATAACAGGTTCATCTTTTTTTTTTCCTGGAGTAATTGTGGTGCTGCTTGTACTACAAATATATTACTGCCAGATATGCAAGAAATGTATACCGGTAAAACCATTCAGATATTTTAAGACTGACTGCTACTAATGTAAACAATTCCCTAAGCATTATATTAGAATTTACAATGGATGTTTGAATATGTTTATACAGTTATAATTATTGTACAATTAAGCCATTTGCAGTTATTAGTACAGATCAAAGTAATGTAACAATGCGATTAAATAATAGAAAGCCAATGCTTGTACCCCAGAGACTTCCAAAAATACAAAGGATTTTAAGTTTTTATGATTAAGGCTGTGCAAGTATGTTTATGTATATTTGAGGTTTGTTAATGAAAATAACTTTGAAATATATTTGCTGGGGACACCTTCTATTTAAAACATTTTCCAGAAAAGGGTAACCAAGAAGCAACAGTAGTAAGAGTTGATTTGAACAATTATAGGAGAACAATTTGGTACAACAAAGAATAATTAGGCTGCTTGGATTGGCCAAACCATATTGACAAAACCAAACCAAAACCTATGTGTAGTGAAACAGAAGTTTGTGTATTTCTGTGTGTAGACATTTCATTTAGGTGGATGACTACAAGTGGTACATGATGTAAGCATATACACTTAGAAGTCCAACAGTGAAATGATTTACTTTATTAGGAGGCCAATACTATGACTTATAATTAGGGATAGTTATTTTATATTCATTTCACTAGGGGAACATACTATGAAGAGAGGTTGATGTAAAGCAGGTACACTGCAATGAAAGTTCCAATGGATCTAGATCAGGTAAGAGTTTGGAACAATTACCTAGTGGCTCTTTCTGTGAAAGGCACACCTTAGGTATACTTAGTAAGAAAATTGTTTAAGTGATACATGGTTTAATACTGGAGTTATGAGTTGGATTAAAAGAATAAGTGCCCACATTTCCTGAGAAAATTAGGGGAACTGCATGACGTTAGCATATTTCTGATTTGTTACAGTTTCCCAGTAAAATAGTTCATTGAATAACATTTTTTTTTGCTAGCTAAGTTGCTTATTGGTTATTCTAATGGGTAGCCTTGAGTAGTTCTTGAAGATAGCATAGATGAAATGGGTTGGTTATGTTAACCTGTGATGACATGGCCAACGGAAGGTCATCAGAATAGTCAACTCTTATGAAATGATGTTGAAAATTAATGAATACTATGTGCCCATTATGGGTGGAATTAGAGCTAAGCTACAGTCAAAAGACAACATAAAATAATTTAGCAACTCAGTAAGTTATCTTACTATTATATTTAGAATAATATGATGACTGTAGGAGTTCCTGCACATGACAGAAGTAACCAGACTAATGTGTGGAGTTTCCACATAAAGTATGCAAGTGGCCAGGCACTGTTTTGTTTGTAAACTGATTTCAGTTTATATACAAAGCTGGAAGAAAGTATCATGTTCAAATGCACTGAATGAATGGATTATATATTCTTTATTACTACAGGGTAACTGTCTCCAGCTTCACAATACATAAGCATATTCATTATTATGACAAATGGAACTGGTTGGATATAGAAGTGAAGTGCTTTGTATGAGAATATATTTTTTTAAATAATATCCAAGGTGAATATTCATTCACTGTTTTGGGGTGCTAAAGATATGAAATCTACAAGGTATTATAACTGAGGCTGGAAAGAATTAATGCTATGTTTACTTTCAGACAGTACTAGCAAGGGATTCCTTTCAAATGAAAAGTTAAAAAATGGAAGGTGAGGTTTAAAGGGAATTTTCAGCACAAAATATAAATCTCAATTCTATGCATTTCAAGGTAGACACCCCCTCCCCATGCTTCTTGGTGTGTGTCAAGCAGGAATTTCATTAATTCTGAAGCCTGACAAAGACCCTTTCCAGGATGCCTCATACAGGCCAGAATCCATTTTGAACCACAATTACAAGCCATTCATGTCCATTACGGCAAGTAGACTAGAAAAACTCATGATTTTGTTAATCCTTCTTGACCAAATGTTTGTTTTACTTAGTTGTACTACTTTTGATAACTTACTTAAAAACTTTTTTTTCTTATACAGAACATCAACAGAACCGGGGCTGCTCTTTTTTAGCCATCCTTTATGACACCAAAAAAGCATTCAGCAGTCAGTTTCTTTTTTTTTTTTTTTGTAGGTAATAGATTAACTGGCTTTTCCCTCAAAGTATATAACACTGTTAAAATTATATTAGGATACTTCAGCATGAATAAAGGTTGGGGCAAAACTACCTTCCCTTCATTGAGCTATTTAGAGGCACGATGCATGGGTGCCCTTATCTCCCTTGCTATTTGCCTTCTATTTGGAACCCTTCATGGTTAAGTTGAGAGGTTCTCTTACTCAGGGATATGCACTATATGGTAGTTAATATAAATCATCTTCATATGCTGATGATTTGTTGTTATATCTCACCAGGCACAAATAAGACTTACCAAAACAGTTCAGATTCTTGAGGAAGGACTATAGTACATTTTCTTGTTACAAGGTCAACATACAGAAAACTAATGCTGACAAAGTTATTTTTTCTTCATCTGCTAAGATAAGATGTTCCTTTCCTTCTTTAGGTTCATATGAAAATATCAGGCAATCAGTCTGCAGACTATTAAAAGCCTAGCTAACAACTAGAGCTGAGAATCAAACCCTGTACTTTGTACCTCTGAAGTAGAGAACTTAACCATAACACTAAATCTTCTCCTCTTCTACTAGTTTAGTAAAATATTTAAAAGTATCCTATATGAACAGTGTAGAGGATTTCATTATACAGATTAAATTTAATCTGTCAAAAAGATCCAAGATGCACTGATATGCTGGAAATCTCTCTGCCTCAACATGACACAGAATTCAACTTCTCCTACTGGTTTTCTAGCAGCTGCAGGGCTTCCAAGCTCCATGACTATAGCCTGGCTTAATAAAATATCAGAAATTAGGTCTTGAATTTTATTTGAGGTGAAAACAAACAGATTTGCTAGGAATATATTTATGCTGTCACTGAAAGAAGGAGATTTGGTTCTCCCAGATGATGAAACACACAGAAGAGCTACACATTTTAAAAATGTATTTAAAAATGTATTTGTTCTTTTGACCAAGTTATACAACTCCTTCTGGAAAAATATTGCCCCTAAGATATTTGGGTGGGGATAAGGTAATATATATAAACACCTGAACATTTTTAATTTAGCTGCAAATAACGTCTATTCTACAATTCATTCTCAGACTATGATTCCATTTCTTCAAATAAAGGATAAATTAAGTCTGCAGTGTTGGTTGAGGAACTTGACACAACAGCCTACTTGCCTGGTTTCCTGTACTCACCTCCTAAGAAAGAAAGCTTTATAAGAAGTGCAGAGATTTAAAATTTTAGAGAGAAATGCAAACAGCTGGACAACTGATTTTTTTCCTGAGCAGCATTCATAAGACCTAAATAAACTGCACAGTCTGGGAGTCAGAATAAAAGTCTGTACACTTAGCGTTCGAGTTTCAAAGGTTGCAAATGTCCAGGGCTCACCCAAAGGACTACAATTTATTAATCTCTTTGCTTCCAGGAAGTAGGGACACTGACTCATTACTGAAAACGCAAATTAGCAGGCCCTATAAAATTCTCTCACAGGCAAGAGCAGGTGTTACACAAAAATACAGAGTACTTTGAGACAGTGATCTTGGTTCTCCTGTGCCATGGGAAATAAGGAAGGAGGTGACTGCTCCACCTGAACTGGTAACACAATCCAGGCAGTACAGGTTCTCTGGCTAGCAATGCCAATTCAAATATTTTTATACCCCATACTTCCATTGCATTATTGTATTTTTGGAGATGTGAAATACTTATCATTGGGGGCTGGAGACATATGTGCTAGAGTTGTTCTGTACTACACGCACTTAGGTGGGATATTCACTCTAAGGTTGATGAGGCTTGGAATAAAATACTGAAGTTGACTCCAAAGGTTTCATAATTAATCATAAAGGGAAACGTTACAACAACTAAGTCTGTGTAGGTAGCAATTGGACTAATTGTGCTTCTAGCAAAAAAATGCATTACTAAAAATGGTATCAAAAATGCAGACCTTCATTACAGGATCTGGTTAAAACAAACCAAAATGACAGACACTTGAACAGGGTAACTTAATCAGAAAGAAATGGCAGATTTTGCCTCTTTAGGTAAACTAGATAAAAAAGAGCTTCTTCATCCACTGGTAAACCCCAAGGTAAAGATTGTATTATATCGCTGTAATTTGGTTGTATAGTGAAGGATGTGTTTTTAAACACTGATTGCTAGAGCTTATGATTCTTCAGTGAAAAGTTTCACACTGCTTATCATCCAGTAATAATGTAAATACTTTTCTTTCTCTTTTGTTGTTACTCATTGTCAATAGTTATTTAATTGTTGATTTGTTAATAAAGTGGCTGTGGAAAAAATGTGGATTACAATCAAAAGCCTTCATGAGATTTAAATAAACTGCACAGACTGAAAAAAGAAAGTATATGTTATTTTTCTCTTACCTGCTTATATAATTAATAGAACAGTTATACACTAAGTTATCATAAAAGTGTACTCCACAGTTATGTTATATACTGAGATACATATACATATTCACGTCAGGTTGTATTCAGATGCTGTAATGATCGATAGTTTGGTGTGTTTAATATTAAGGAAAGTAGACCTTACTATAATCACCACTGTTTCAAAAGTGAAAATGTTGTAAGGCCAGGTATCAACAGGACTCTGAAAGGACTATATCAACATCAGTCTTCTTTTGTTTACATTGTTGTTTACAGTGGCCTGTATAAAAACACTTGGCTATATTTTCATGATGCTATACACAATATATTTGTTCAATGAAGCATATATAAAGGAAAGGGTGATTTGTTAAAAAATAGTGTTAGTTGACAACCTACTGCCATAGTTGTATAGCCTCTCAGCACAGTGGAAAGACATGAGTTCTTCTCCGTTAGCTATGTACCACACAAAAGCTACATAGTTTGACTGAACATATATGACATCATGAGGGAAGGATAGGGTTGCCACCAAAAAAACAAGGCAACCCTAATCCTGGCCTGTAATAAAATGAAACTGCAGATATTGGAGTTGTGTATACAAGTTGAAGTATGATTCAGTAGGCATCAGGAAATCATGTACTAGGCTCATCTGAAAAAATCTGCTACATGTATTCCCCTCCAGGGAGACAGCACTATTACAATACAGTGAAACAGGATTATTTAGTTTGTGGTAGTTTGGAATTAAATGTCTTTTCAGTAAGGTAGCTTGGGAAGTTAAGTGTTTTAAGGAACCCCCCAAATGGGTTGATTTTTTGGGGGGGGGGTGAAAAAACAAGATTGGACACTGAATAAATTGGTAAGTAGCTCATACAAGATGTTGGTAGATATTTTGAACCAGTAAGAATAATGATAGAAGACTGGAGTTTGTTGCTTGGGATGAAAATAGCTGATACACACTTCTGAGGTATGGCGCACGATCCCACAAGTTTAGAATATTAGTATAGAACTACCTTCATATTGATTTCTGTATGTCAAGCAGACTGCAAGATATGTTTCCTCTACATAAAGATATTAATTTAGTTGTATGGTGGATGAATGGGGTACACAGCAGCAGACATTTTTTTGAGAATGCACAGACATAGCAGATTATTCTGCAGGCCTTGTTAGATGCAATTGACAATGCACCTATGTTTTTGTTAGATTCTGCACTAGATGGAGCCTTGAAGAAACATGAGAGGAATTTATTAGGGTGATTGTTATTAACTAAATGAGAAAAAAAGCATTACCAGAAAATGGGGATGGAAAAGAAGAGCCACCCAAGACTGAAGATCTATATAAAATCTTACCTGATTTATCGGAAGCAAAGTTGTTATTGATAGAGGGGGGAAGATGTCAGTAGTATATATAGTGTTTCCCTTGGGAGAAGTGGCTGAATAATCAAGTGAGATCCGTTATTGTTGGAGCCCTTGTGGCATAGTAAGATAGGAAGTCTCTTCCATGTCAGTTGTTTGTCTTTTATTTTACTTTGACTCTTCATTTTTAAGCACGTCAAGTTGTTGTACTAGCTCACTATTGTATCTATGTCAGTTTACAGTTTGAAAACATTTGTGGGTCAGGAATTTTACTTGCACTGTTTTATAATTCTGTTTTGCTGTATATGCATTCACTCTTTGTGTATTTGACAACTGATAAAGGACGTTTTTGCTAAAAAAAAAGACTTTCCTGATAATTAATATGCCTTCGATGATCTGGAATTCCAACAGATTAATTAAAGTAGATGTGTGTATGAGTGTGTGTGTGTGTGTGTGTGTGTGTGTGTGTGTGTGTGTGTGTGTGTGTGTGTGTGTGTGTGTGTGTGTGTGTGTGTGTTAGAGCAGAGAATAGGTGTGTATGTGTGTGTGTGTGTGTGTGTGTGTGTGTGTGTGTGTGTGTGTGTGTGTGTGTGTGTGTGTGTGTGATCGGGAGACTGAGTGCGATGTGTGAATGAATGCAGGTGTGAATGAGGAAGTGACTTTGTGTGTGTGTGTGTGTGTGTGTGTGTGTGTGTGTGTGTGTGTGTGTGTGTGTGTGTGTGTGTGCGTGCGTGTATATGAGAAAGAGAGAGAGACTGGGAGAGAGTGAGCGTGATCGTGTGTGAGTGAATGCTGGTTGCTTGAGTTCCAGTTAAGCTAGAGTGTAATGTCATTATTCCTGGACATCTCAGAGTTTTTTGAATTACTTCTGGGAGATGGGAGATGCTATAAAAATCCAGGAGACTCCCGGGCAATCTGGGAGAGGTGGCACCCCTAGGGAAGGAGTTATAGGAAAGTTCAGTTGCTTAAGTCCTATTTACATGTAACAGTAGATGTTTGAATTCTTCACTACCTCACTGGCATTTTGGGTTATCTGCCAAGGTAAACCAATACTGGCCAGCTTTCAAAAGCTCAGACTCCCCTCCCTCTCCCTTCCTGGGACAGCTGATTGGCTGAGTATATCCAGAGAAAGAAGCCTTCACCTGTCACAGGAAGTGAATGTTCAGGCTTTTTTTGCTTCCACAAAGGAGGAGAGGGAAGTACTTGAAGCCAGAATCATCTAGCAAGAGTAAATTCACAGCCAACCACAATACCATATAAAAACAAATCCATTAATAACTGAATCAAAGAAGTTGAAACCCACCTCAGCTATGCATAATCTGGGGGATGGAGGGTGGGTGCTGCAACTGAGGCAGTGAGAAAATCAAACCGCTACCTGTTACAGGTAAGTAGGACTTGCACAGTTGTATATGTTCATCATTCCCACTGCCTCAGTGACATTTTGAGTAGATTCCCAAAGCTTACCCTACCTGGGAGGTAGAAGGATAAGGATCCAGGAAGCCCCAGAGAACGGTCCTAGCAAAGCTTGCTCTAGAAGTTGAAAAAGAATCCAGTTTGTAGTCCTTTGTAAATGTATGCTTCTAGAGTCCACCTCTTTTTAATATGCCACTGAAGAGGATACGGCCCTAGTTAACTGAGCCTTAACATTGCCTGGAAGAGATTTACCATGGTGGGAGTAACAGAAAGCGATAGCAGAGGGCAACCATCTTCCACAACTTTGCTTAGAGATAGGCTGACCTTTCTTAGTCTTGTATAGGAGACAAACACATGTTCAGCATTCCTAAAGGGCTTTGTTCTGTCAAGGTAGTACCTAACCTGCCTGTCAGCATCCAAGTAAAATCTTTTCTCCCTTGCTTTTTTGCGTCAGCACAGAACACTGGGAGACTGATGGCTCAATTCAAGTCAAATTCAGAAACAAGTTTAGACATGAATGATGGATTAGTGCTTAACATAATCCTGTCCTTGTGAAAAATCAGATTGAGCTGGCCCACCATGAGAGCTTGCAGCTCAGAGACTTGCCTTGTAGATGTCACACCAATGAGTGAAACAGTCTCCCAAGTAATGAACCATAAATCAGTCCGAAAGGTAGGTTCAGAAAAGGAATTAAGGTAAATTTTTCAAGAACAAAGCTGAAATCCCATGAGGAGGAATTTGATTTTGAGAGGGTCTAAATGCAGCACTCCTTTCACAAACTGTTCGACCACAAAAAGA
Organism: Protopterus annectens; assembly: GCF_019279795.1. Taxonomy (NCBI): domain Eukaryota; kingdom Metazoa; phylum Chordata; order Ceratodontiformes; family Protopteridae; genus Protopterus; species Protopterus annectens. The sequence continues at coordinate 1,015,974,418 of NC_056732.1, read as the reverse complement.
GACGAAAGAGGGGGATTCATGAACAGGCAAGCTGAGATGGCTGCAAGATGCACTTTGATCAAAACATAGGACAAAACATCTCTAAGTAGCTCACACAAATATTTCAAAACCAGAGGGGGTCAAAACCCTTTTGAGACATCTGGTATTGACTAGGCACCATGTTGAAAAGCTTTTCCACATGTAAACCTTATGATTTTCTAATAAATAAGAGAGCAGTCCACAAAGCATGGAACAAAAAACCAAGAGTTAGCATAAAACGTAAAATATATCTGCGTTTTATTCGATACGGTAAGTGCTTTCACTAGATAGCTTCATCAGACCATGAAAATAAACTGGTCACAAGTCATATAAATATTTAAAACAACCAATCACATCTCATTGTGAGATTACATCACAGCTCAAGTCAACTCATTCTGTATGTAAAAACTTCAAAATACATGGTATTTAAGGCACACATTAAATACATTACTAACAATAATCATTCACTGCCTATAATAAAAAAATACAAAATATATAGAAATGGAAAGGCAATAGACATATAACTAAACTAGCACAATCCTTTTCAAACATATATTGGATAGGAACTTCAAGAAGTTGTATAATAAGAATGATTCCCTTCAATTTAGCTAGCTAGTGAACCATATCAGAAAATTAAAACGAACATAATAAAGTGTCCCTAAACTTTATTTCAGCAACATAACACACTATACACATATAACATGATCTAGAATCAGTTGTTGTGCCTTTCGGCTTTTCCCGGTTAGGGGTCACCACAGCGGAACTCCGGTCCGCTAATGATTGGCAGTAGATTTTTATGTACCGAGTTGCTAGCTCTGACGCACAACCTTCAAAGAAGGTACGCCCATTCACGCATGTCTCCACACAGAAGACGCTTTCACTGAGAATCGAACAGGACAACGTCTTACTGTGAGGCGACAACGCCACCGCAGCACCACCATCCAGTACTATCTAAAAAACAAATTTTATATATATATATATATATATATATATATATATATATATATACACGCTAGTTAATGAATATGAATATATATAAAAAATGCACATGGATTATAGACCTGGAAGGCCTGCAGAGGCGGTGAGGAGTATTCCAGACAGGTTCTTAGCCTGCATCCATACCGAGGTGAATCCTTTGATTTTATACCATGCTTTGCCTGGGGACTCCATTACCATAGTGGAAGCAACAGACTCCGAAGCACTCAGACAAGCAATTGATACACTGGAGAGGGATTTCTTAAAATTGAAGTGTCTACAAACACAGAGGCAGCATTTTGAAGTATGCATTAATCGTAAGATTGTGCAGAGAGGACTAAGGGTGTTGAAAATGCCGTGTGGGGTTCAATACCCTGAGTTACTGGCTAGCTGGCAGCAAATGAATTTAGAGGTGAGCTTTAAATATATGACTTTGCTTAATGAGTATTTTAAACCAGAAGAGGATTCATTAAGATCCTCTATTAAAGCACAGCAAGAGAGATTATATGCAAGGTTTACACATGCGTTGTTAGATCGTGTCTTGGAAACTATGATTGATGAAATCATAGTTTTTGAGAGAAGACTCATACAGCAAAAAAAAGAAAAAATAGACAGGGATACATGTGACTTTGAAAGAGGGCATGTTTTCACCTGGCCCAGAGGTGAGAATGTCTGTGCTGTACGGAATTCTAATTCTTCTCATATTATAACTACCCATGTCAGCAATATCACTGCTGTAGCCGGGGTTGCTGGAACTACTTCTGTTAATTCCAATACTGTGACTGGAGATGAGATGCATGCCAGTCAGAGGGAACTGGGAATGGCAGCTTCACCTTTAGGTGCTTCCACCTCCAATGTTGTCTCTAATGCATCTAACCAGTCCATGGGAATCATTTCAGACTTCAGATACCCATTTGCGTAACACCAGTGCTATGTTAGTTGATGGACAGGGTCTGCTACAATTGAGTGCTGTACACCCTAAAAGTACTCTGAACAACAGTACCATTGCTAATAGCACATCTTCTGCTTCTTCTACTGGTGTTGCGTTTCCCCATTTTCCACTCCCTATCAACACCGACAAGGGCCCAATAAGGACACGCTCTCAGAGCCGGGGAAGGCAAAAAAGAAAACTTTCAATAGAGAGGCAATCCAACCAATCTTTGAAGAAAATGTGGAACAAGGTGGGGGCTCCTTAGTTTGGAACATCTCCCATCGAGTTTTAAACACTGAGGAACTGAGTGTACTGAACATGGGACTTTCTTTCATTCCTACCACATGCAGTGACATGACTGACACTATGTTGGACATTAAATGTTATAGCAGAAATGTTATGTTGAAAATTGAATTTGCTAATGCCACCATTGAAAACATGAATACGTTTCGTAGACCTAGTTTGTATATGCCCAACCCCCACCCCTTAGTTGAGGACAATCTATATGAATTCTATGGTAATAAAAATATATGTGAAAGGAACAGTAGAAAGAGGCACAACTTAAGTTACAGAGAGTATTGTGCTCTCAGGAGGCTCCAATTACATGCTCCTATTGCTGTTAGGCCTGCAGACAAAGGAGGGCCCACTGTTATCATGAATAGATGTGATTATGTAGACAATATGCATAGGATGTTGAATGATGCGCAGTTTTATTGTCGCATTGATTCACAGAAGGTTCATGGTTTGCATGACAGAGTCTTGTTCATGCTAGAAGACTTATTAAAGAGCGACATGACTGACACTAATTTATATACATTCCTGAAGGTTGATCACCCCTTGTTGCCCTTCATACAAGGGTTGCCTAAAGTCCACAAGGATGGACAGAAACCACCCATGAGGCCCATAGTGGCTGGAAGGGGATGGCTCATTGAGCCGTTTACCTTATATGCTAAGAAACAACTAAGACCTATATTGGATAGAAACATCTATATTCTCAGGGATACCAAACATTTTTTAATAGACTTATATCACTACAGTAATTCAGTGACATCAGATTATGACTCTTATTTTGTTACACTAGACGTGCAATCCCTTTTTACTATAATACTCAATGAGCTAGGGATAGCGTCAGTACAGAGGTATTTACATGCTCACAGTGAGTTCAACTATGAAGAGATCAATCTTATTAGTTTGTTGCTGGAAACCATTCTAGAAAACAATGCCTTTACATTTGATGGTGACATCTTTTTACAGTGTGATGTCGTAGCTATGGGCACTTCTTGTGCCAATAGCTAAGCCAACATGTTTATGGCTATGTGGGAAGAAGAGGTCTTGTTTAACATGGAGTTATACTCCAGACATATGATGTGTTATCGACGTTCCATCGATGACCTCTTTTTGGTGTGGAATGGTTCCAGTGAGGGATTGGCTGAATTTTTATCAGCTTTAAATGAGAGGTTTAGTTATTTGAAGTTCACCATGAACTTTTCACAACTGAGAGTAGAATATTTAGATGTTTTTATAGAGAGACTCAGGAATGGGGTGATCAATACAGATGTATACATGAAGAAGTGCTATAGGAACACCTTGCTGCATAGAAGCAGCATGCATCCAGGATATACTTTCAAAAATGTTACCAAGGGACAAGGTATGAGAGTGACAAGATTAAATGCCACAGAAGAGGGATTTCACCATGAATTATCCACACTTAAAGACATGTTGACAGATAGAGGTTATATACAACAGGAATTGGAAAGGAATTTAGCTGATTTGGATGAGCTGAAGAAGGATAGGGCAAAACCCTATTTCTCCCCACTCCTTGTCACAGATGAACAACACTCAGACACAACGATCTGATAAGTTGAAAATGCCTATGTACTTTACTACTGATATCAAACCAATATCAGACATTATCAAGAAGAATTGGAGAGTCCTTACCACTGACCCACAAGTCAGGAGTAAAGCTGGTGATGAACTGACATTTCTGTTTAAGAATAAACATAACCTTAAAAGATTACTTTGCTACAGTAATAAAAGTGATAAAGCTAGAGATGGTGAAATGGGTACCCACCCCTGTGGCAAATGTAATTTTTGTGGCTTTATAGATACCATTAGTGCTTTCATACATCAAGATTCTGGTCAGAGGTTTGACTTCAGCGTACAAGTAGATTGCAGAACACAAAATGTTGTTTAGCTAGCTGTCTGTGAGCTCTGCAAATCCTTTTATGTTGGCAAGACCAACCGAACACTCCGAGAAAGGATGAGGGAACATCTGTATAGCATTAGGATCAAATACAATAAGAATGCCTTGTCCAAGCATGTGAATGTGGCTGGAATTGATCAACAGTTTAAATTTATGGTTATTGAAGAAATAATTCCAACTGTGCATGAGGGAGACATTAGGAATGTTACTGAAAGCAAGGAGGTTAGATGGCTTCTTAGACTGAGAGTGGATAGAGGGAGAGGCCTGAATGAGAGGGCGTCCCTCAAACCTACTTTAAAACAGAGGAAGTTATCTGTAGTTGTACAATGTTAACTTTGTTTGGTACTACTAACATCTGTAGGCACTTTACACTCGCACATTAGAGAAGTTCACATAAAGGAATGTAGATTGATATTTTATGATGCGTTGATCTTGGTTTATTTTGGTATATTATTTATGAGTCATTCATATATTTGCCTACATTGTTGCATACAGTTTTTCAATACGTTGGTCTTAGCCACGTTGAGTGGCACTATGGCATCTATTCCATATTATGTCTATACTCTTGCCTATAGTTTTTCACCACTATGGTTCTAGTTAGGTAGAGTTGTACCATGGCATCATGGTACCTGTAGATATTATTGTTACATATTGCCCAATTATGTTTAGCATATCTTATCACAGCAGACGCCTATGGCTAGGCTATCTCCTTTGAGATCTCATTTGGGTATACCATCTGATACTCGGCTCTTACTCATCAATCCTACCCTTGTAGTTACGTTCCCATTTATGTGTTATGATTATTTCATCATAAGTTGCCGTCTGTATATATTATATATTATGTGCTTTTTAGTTTTAGGATTGTGAATGAATGTCAATGACTCTATTTTAAGCAACAGCTAATTAGAGTTGCACTTTTGTGTATGCGCTTAGGTATATGTGCCTTCATTTACATTTGTATTTATTCACTAGCGTGTATATACCATATACTGCTTGTTTTATGGGTCGTAGTTTTGTATCCGTTCATGTGCTCCCACATGAGCAGATACTTTGTTTCCATTTGTTAACCTTGTTTTTTTTTTTATAGGTTTTCGTTTATCTATGTCTTATAAACGTTTTATATTGAGTTGCTATCTGTATACATTGCATATATCTCTTAGGACCGTCAATGAGTGTTAATGTTACTACCTCGAGCAGCACTTCACTAGAGTTGCATTTTGGTACATGTGATTGGATCTATGTACACTTTTATATACATATTCGCATTCCTTCACCAATAAGCATATACTGTTTGTTCTATGAGTTACAGTTTTGTGTCCATTTATTTGCTATTATATGAGCTTTTCTTGCATTTGCTCATATTCTTCTTTATAGTCCCTCATTATCCTGGTTTTAGTTAAGTAGAGTTCTACCATGGCATCATGGTACCTACAGGTTTTATTGTTATATTTTGCCCAATCATGTCTAATATACCCTGCTTATGTACACTTCTGCAGTTAGGTTTTTCTCTCATGAGACCTTAACTTGGCCACACTAACAGTTACTCTTTTTATTTGGCAATTTTGCCCTTATAGTTTTGTGCCCTCCTATGTGCCATGATTACTTCATCCTGTGTTGCTGTTTGCATACATTATACATGTTTTCCAGCCCCAGGAATGTGAATGAATGTTACTAGTACTAGCAGTAGTTAGCTAGAGTTGCACTATGTTACGAGCATTGAGATTTATGTGCATTTTTTTATATATATTCTTATTCATTAACTAGCGTATATATATTATTTGTTTTTTAGATAGTACTGATTTTAGATCATGTTATATGTGTACAGTGTGTTATGTTATTGAAATAAAGTTTAGGGACACTTTATTATGTTCATTTTAATTTTCTGATATGGTTCACTAGCTAGTTAAATTGACGGGAATCATTCTTATTATACAACTTCTTGAAGTTCCCATTTAATAAATGTTTGAAAAGGATTGTGCAAGTTTAGTTATATGTCTATTGCCTTTCCATTTCTATATATTTTGTATTTTTTATTATAGGCAGTGAATGATTATTGTTAATAATGTATTTAATATGTGCCTTAAATACCATGTATTTTGAAGTTTTTACATACAGAATGAGTTGACTTGAGCTGTGATGTAACCTCACAATGAGATGTGATTGGCTGTTTTAAATATTTATATGATTTGTGACCAGTTTATTTTCATGGTCTGATGAAGCTATCTAGTGAAAGCGCTTAGCATATCGAATTAAACACGGATATATTTTACGTTTTATGCTAACTCTTGTTTTTTTGTTCCATGTTTTGTGGACTGCTCTCTTATTTACTTATAACGTGACTTGTGCTATTTTCTTTGGGGGTAGTTACACATTAACCCTTTACGGTGCAGTGTTATTATTTTGCATTATGATTTTCTAGTTGCAAGTTTTCATGCCTCTTAAATACCTGCTGCACATCCTCATGGAACAAGTGCATAAAAGGTATCAAAACAGAATCATCCAGGCTGTCAGCTGCATTTGCTCTAAGCTGGGGTTTACCATTCGTCCCTGATTCTGTGTGAGCAGATGCAATCTGTGAGGAAGCTTGTGGTAACTGCACTTGGCCGATTCCATTAAAAGGGACAATCAACTTTGCATGGGTCAAAATGGAGTTGCCACAGTGATCTTTGGTAATTATTTCTGAATCTTTAGAAGCCTCGTGGGAATCATTAGAAAGGGCAGAAATTCAAACAGGAGCATTCGCAATCATAGGAATGACAAAATGTCTGACTTCCAAACATAGCTGCAAGGATGTCTTGAGAATTTTTTTCAGTTGTCTGTTTTGAAAGGACAAGAACAGATCTTCTTGAGGTTTTCCTCCTATCTGGATCAAGTAATGGAAGACCTCTACATGGAGCTTCCACTCATGAGGGTTTATCCAGGATCTGCTCAGTCTGTCTGCCAGTGTATTTTGCTCTGACAGAATGTATGAGGCCTGAAGAGTCAAAGAATCCTGTACAGCCAGCTACCAGGCCATCAATGCCAACTGGGAAAGAGGGTATGACCTCGTACCACCCTTGCTTGTTCAGGTACCACATCATGGTAGTGCTGTCAGTAACCACTAGAAGAGGACCCAGAGTCCATAAGTGGTGAAGAACTTTTAAGGCATGAATCAGTACCAGTATCTCTTTTACATTTTTGTGTTTTGGTATGTTCTGAGGATCCCCATAAGCCTTGCACTTGAACTCCCATGGGCACTGCTTCACATGCAAAATCTGAAAAGTCCAGCTAGATAGACTGGGCTGCAGTCTGAAGAGAGAAAGAGAGAACCCAAGGGATGAAGGTGGTGAGTCCAAAAATTCTTCAAGTACCCTTGAATTTTTCTCCTATGTAATCTGGCTATTGGTACCATGAGGATTAGAGAGGTCATGAGACCTAGAATTTTGAGGACCTCTCTTGCTGAGGCCAGAACTAGAAGAACAAATCCAAAATAATGCCCTGGTAAGTTAGAACTTTGTCTCCAGACAGGAAGACCATCTTTTTTACTGTGTCTATGAAATACCCCAGAAAAACAATTCACTGACAGGATGCGAGGAAGGACTTTTGAAGGTTCAATTTGAAGCCCAAATGGGAAAGGAGTAATGTGACCTTGTCTAAGGACTCCAAGCACCTGGATGCAGAATCTGCAAAAAGATGCCTAGGGTTCTGCAATAGATAACTACTAGGGCCAGACACTTCATAAACACTTCAGGTGCAGCAGATAGCCCAAAGAATAATGCAGAAAACTGATAATGTAAGCCAGATACAGCAAATCTCAAAAGCTTCCTGAAATTGGAAGTAATAGGAATATAGTGATAAGCATCCTTGAGAACTGGAGTCACCATGAAACAGTAGTCTGGAAGCAATACTAAGACCGACTGTAAGGTGAGTATTTTGAATTTTGGAACTTTTACACAGGTGTTTAGAAAGGACAAATCTAAGACAGTCTCCAGGAGTGCTCCTTTTTCAGAACCAAAAAGATTCTGGAGGAAAATACTTAGCCTTTGTGTATCACAGGCACTTGTTCTAAGTCCCCTGCTTTTACCATGTGATAGAGCCCTGGGGGAAACAGCTCTGTCTAGTCGGGTTGGGGTAGGGGAATTCCCCTGAAAAGCAGGGGATTTTCTATCCACTGCGAACTGTATCCTCTCAGAATTATTCTCAGAACCCATTTGTCTGAGACTATTTGCGACCAGGTTGCAGAACTGATGGAGAGCCTGTGAGAAGGAAGGGTAGGAGGAGGGTAGGGGTGCTTGTTGACTCAACAGTCATTCCTTTGCAGGGGGTTGATTCTTTTTTTTTTTTTTTTTTTTTTAATACAAAGGAACCCCTGTTGTCTAGCTTTGAAGACTTATCTTCCTGACATTTCCTTTTGGATCCTTGCCTTTTGTTTGGCTGGGATTTGTGTTTGTTCTGCCCCTTGAAGAAAGGTGCCGTATTTGGGGGGAGCTTGAGTACATGAAACATCTTATATACCCCATGCATTAATTTACCTCTATCATCTCACTGTTTGAGAATCTGTGTAACAGAGGGCCCAAACATGTTTTAGAACTTAGGCGCTTTCAAATTTTCAGTTTTTAAATAAGAGAAGTTCTGATTATGTAACTAAGCATACCATTTTAATACAACAGAAATAGTAGTATTTCTCAAGACTGTATTGGCACATTCAAGTGCACCTCCCAAAGCTTGTTTCAAAACCTGAGTCAAATCAGAAACAATTTCATCCAAATAAGACTTACTGTGCAGGTAAGGATGCAATAAAATCATCTGAACTGTACACATACTATAAAAAAATTGCACATATAGTATTGATGATTTAACATTCTAAAGACTTGACTACTAGAAAGTGACATCCTTTTGCTCTGATCATCTAACCACTTTACCTCTTTATCTAGGTTAGATGAAGCCAAGGACAAGGACTTCTTATTTGGGCAGGCAGCTGGGTCAGCAGTCAAATGAAAAAAGAGATCTATCATATTCAAAGGGATCCTATATTTTATCTGAGCCTTTTTAGGGACTGCTGGAATAGATACTGGTGTCCTGCAAACAGCTTTATAAACATCGTCCAAGACTGGTAAGAGAGGGGGATAACCAAAGAATTGGGCATCTCATCTTTATAAAGTCATGTATACCCTGCCTAGCTCTGGGGTAATTCCCAAATGCTACCAAGCAAAAAACATCATTAAATCTAGAAATTATCTGATGAAAAGTGAACACTTGCTTGGACTTAAGCTCAGGTTCAACTTCTGAAGAATCAGAGTGAATGGACTCAGAGTCAACTATGAAACTACCATTGTCCTCATCAAATTCCTCATCATTCTCTGAAACAACAGTAAAGCCTCTAGCCAAACTAGGACTAGAGTCATGCATGGGAACACAATCACCAGAATTAGCTATCTGCAGAACACTCTTGGTCAAGGAAACCACATCAGCCTTATAAACTATAATCTGATTGTCAGCTGTACAATGAAGCTTCTTCTTCTTTTTCTTGTGAACCTCACTATTAAACAAAATATCTGGGGACACAGTAGTATGGCAAGGAGGCTCTCACCCTGGACTACTCCTACACCTAAAGGGTTTGGTTCTCCCACACCTGCTTCAGGTACTGGAACAGCCTCTGGAGGATGTGTCTAATCCCCATTCCAAAGGTACCAGCAGAGATACACTAGAGTGAGATGGAGCAAAAGGTAAGTGATCTCTGGGCTGAGCAGTGGCCCCAACAGAATCACTAACCATAGGCTGAAGCATATTTTTATTTTGTTTTTTTGTTTTCGGTGCAACCGGATTTGATGGGAGGTGGGGGTACAAGAGTTGGGATCCATCAAGTAAGGGAAGTGAACACCAGTCAGAACAATAAATTATTAGTTATGTACTTACCATAACGTGGTATCTGTGTTGTCCTTTTCTCATTCTGGTTCACTGATGGGTTACAGAGTCGATCCTCGGATCCGACTCGGCCACCTTCTACAGACTTCAGCTTCCAAGCTCGAGTTCCTCCCTTACGCATTATCCTCTGCCCTTAACTCAACCTCCTCAGATCGAGTTTGCTGCCCCTTATAGAAAGAAGACAGAAAGAAAAATAGAAACAAAGGCTCAGCCTGGAATGTAGGTTCCAACAAAGGCTTTTCCAGATCCTCTAGAACCAAACTTTTTGGAGGGGGGTGGCTGGGCGGGAAGGTGAAGCAGAATGAGAAAAGGATACCACAGATACCAAGTTATGATAAGTACATAATTAATAAATCTGATGTTGTCCTTCTCATTCTGCTTCACTGAGAGGTCAAAGTCTCCAGAAGGATGTGATGTCTTGCTCCTGGAAACCAAGTAGCTGCGGCACAAATGTCATCAATAGGAATTCTAGATGGAAAGGCCGTTGACGCATCTATGGATCTTGCTGAATGGGCTTTTGGAAGACTAGGCAACTTCAAACCATTTTACTCATGAACAAATGATATGCAACTGGTTATCCACTTTGCTACTGTCACTTAAGAAAGGACTCAACCTTTATGATTAGATGAGAACGAGACAAATAACTGCTTTTGATTTTCTGAATTGTTTTGTTCTATGAGGGTAGAAACATAACTGTCTGTGAACATCCAAGAAATGCAACATATATTCTCCTTTGTTAGAATAGTTAGGAAGGAACACTGGTAATTGAATTAACTGATTTATTTTAGATTTTGTGGCTACTTTTGGCAGGAAGGAAGGATTAGTATGGAGGGGAAACCCTGTCCTTGTGAAAAATGATACAAGGAAGCTTAGATGAAAATGCCTGCAATTCAGAAACTTTTTTTGCTTTGGTAATAGCGACGAGAACAGCAGACTTCCAAGATAAATATTTCAAGTCACAATCTTAGCCGGTTCAAAGGGTCTTTGGGTCAAAGCTTGCAGGATGACAGTCAGATCCCACTGAGGAGTTGGGTCCTTCATAGGAGGTCTGAGAACAAAAACACCTTTCATAACAGCTTTACATAACCTGGTTGAAGCGACAGTTCCTGAAGGTAGTCCTGAATGAAAAATGGATATGGCCACTAACTGGAGCTTAATAGTCACAAAACTAGAACCTTTTTTAAATAAAGACTCAAGAAAAGAAAGGACTGAAGAAACAGGTGCTGAAAAAGGATCAGTGTGATTATTAGCATCCCAAATAGAAAATCTTTTCCACTTGCTTTTATATACTTTCTTGGGGGAAGCTTTCTGGGAAGCTAGAATGATAACTTTGATTGGCGAGGAAAACGTGGACCCTCTGGCAATCATGGGAACTGGAGAAACCATGCAGTTAATTTGAGTGAGGGGAGATATGAGTGGAGTCCTAGCATGGGGTGAGTGAGGAGGTCCAGTATGGGTTCCAGTATCCATGGAGGATATCTCGGGTAAGACCAGAGGAAGGGGAACTAAATCTGATAAGGCCAAAAAGAGGCAATGAGGATCACAGTGCTCTTCAACAGTTTGTCTTTCTGAAGAAATTTTGGGATCATTGGAAGAGGAGGGTAAGCATAAAAGAGACCAGGGGGCCAATCATGGACTAGAGCATCTTTCTGGGAACTCCCTGAAGGAGGGATCAGAGTGAAATAACTGCTTCACTTGTTGTTGTGAGGGGATGCAAAGAAATCACAACAGGGGTGACCCCAATGGTCAAATATCTTGTTCGCTACTGACTGATTGAGGGGTCAATCATGGGGCATCAGCATTGACCTGCTGAGCCTGTCTGCCAATATGTTGGATTTCCCCATGCATGTGTTTCAAGTAGAACCCGGTGTAAAGAGGTGGCCCATTCCCAAACCCTCTTGGCCTCTCTGCACAGTGGATTAGAACGGGTTACTCCTTGCTTGCTGATATTCCAGATGGCTGACATGTTGTCCATGTGAATCTCAATGGTTTATAGAGGAAGAGTATCCTGAAAGGATTGCAAGGATAGGAGGACAATTCTCATCTCCAGGACACTGATATGCAATCTGGTCTCTAGGTGAGGCCACATGCCTTGGACTATCTTCCCATCAAAATGCCACCCCCCCCCAAGTGGGAAATGTCTGTGGTCACTGTGGCTACTGGTGGGGGAAGGATGAAAGGTCTGCTGACTGACAGGTCTGAGTGAATCCACCATTCTAGATGACGTCTGCAAATATTGGCCAACCTGATAGGAATAGACAGGGACTGATGTAGAACTGACCATTGAACAACCAGTGTCCATTGTAGAATGCGCATATAGTATCTGGCTAGAGGTACCAAGATTATAGCAGTTGCCATAGACCCCAAGGCCCATAGAATCAATCTGGCAGGAGGAGAGGGATAAGACAGTATGGCTTGGACCTGAAGAGTCAAAGTGTTGATGTGTTGCTGAGGCAAGGAAGCTATCTGCATAATGGTGTTCAGCTGGGCCCTGACAAATTCCAAAGTTTGTACCAGCAATGGTTGTGACTTATCTGGATTTATGGTGATGCCTAGGAAGTGGGATATCCGACAGAGATAGTCCCTGGCCTAAGGTAGTTGATGCTGGGTGGGGGCAGTTAGGAGCCAATCGTCTAGATATGGGAATACCTGAAACTCTTGCAGTCGGAGATGAGCTGCGACCACTGCCCTGCATTTATTAAACACCTGGGGGACTGTGGTGAGACGGGCATGGCTCTAAATTGGAAGTGATTGGCTCCCATGCGGAAGCGTAGATGACTTTTGGAGTATCTATTTTCCTTTAAGTCCACAGAGCACATCCAATCGTCTTTCCCTAGTAATGAAAGGATAGACTGAACCATCACCATCCGAAACTTCGCTTTGTTTACATATAAATTGACTTTACTTAGGTCTAGGATAGGTTTCAGGTCCCCTGTTTTCTTTGGCACCAAAAACAAAAACAACAGTAAGTTCCGGATCCTCTCTACTCAGCTGGGACTGCTTCGATTACTCTTTTCAAGCAATTTTTTTATTTTTACAACTGCCAACTCCCTCTGGCTGGGTGAAACATCTGGAAGTTTATTTTAAATTTTTGGAAAGGTTAGAGAAAAGGGTCTGTAGTAGCTTCTGGATATTATGCTTTGTGCCCAAGCATTTGTTGTTATTTGGGCCCAGGTGCCTGGATGCAAGGAAAAACAGCCGCAGACCGCCTCCACAGTGGGACAGTCGGACAGCGCTTCAGGAGTGCTGAAAGGGCTTGTCGGAAAAGGGTTCCCTAGAGCCCTGGTTTTGCGGGCCCCCTCTGCCTCTAGGGCAGCGTCTCCCATTAAAGCCCCCTCCTCTGCCTTTGGATGAGTACTCTTCACTTTGATCAGGAAAAGAACCTTGGGATTTTCAGAACTAAGTCTTCTTAGCCCCTTGTTGATTCCTTAAGTAGGTTTGTTGATGGGTGGAAAACTTAATCCCCATGGCAGATAAGGTCTTATCTTTTGCTTGCTAGGGTGTCCTTAACTGATGGTCCAAACAAATAAGAATTATCAAAACAGGCATTGACAAAAGATGCCTTAAAAGGCTCGGTGAAATCACAAAGCCTCATCCATGCATGTCAACGAATTGCAATGCCAGTGCAGGCTGCCCTGGAGGTTCCTTCCCCTGAATGGAAAACTAGCTTCATGGAAGAGTTTGCCACGGAAGTAAGACTGGTCAGCTTTGAAGAAATCTTATCTAGCTCCTCCTTAGGCATGCACTCCGTCAAGAAATCAGAGAGTTACGTAACCAGGTCTCCCTGTAGGTGAATAAAATGCACCAAGTAATCAAGCTCTCTAAGTGAAAAAGTTGCCAAAGCAAAGGTGCACTTCCTGAACCTGACTAGCACTCTGGACTCCTGTCTGGCAGGTGGACAGTCAGGCTTTGTTATGCGCGCTCTTTCTTTGTAGCTTCTGCCACCACCACAGCGTCAACTGGGATGCCCTTACTCCAAAAGATTCAATCCTCAGGGGGAGAAATGAATCTGTCTGAGCACTTTGGTACAGGATCTATGATGTCTGGCTCCTTCCAGGCTCGACTGATGACAAGCTCTATAACACGTCCGCCAGGGGGCTATCCAAGATGTAGACAGGCAGCCCTAAAGGCCTCCAGGAATACGGAATCCTCTGAAGAGGGGTTTTTGGATGACCAGCCACCTTTTTGCTTTAAAATTTCAAAGATGTCTGCAAAGGAGACATGTCTGGTGGTGATTTGGGAGACCCCTCTCCCTCATCGTAGTCCGTATCCTCGGTAAGGGACTCCATACGCGAGTCCAAGTGCCTCCTCTTGCATGTCCTCTTACATGGGATATTCAGGTGAGGAGTCAGAAGAGGAAGGGGCCACCTCAGGTGGAAGGGTGTGGAGGTCCTTAGAGGCAGGCTAACTCTGGACATAAATGGAAGGTTCAAGACCCAGATCCGAAGCAGGAACACAGGGAGGAGCAGAAGTCAAAGGGTTTGGTGCTCTGCCTGCAGAGAAGGCATTTTCCAAAACTTGGAAAGCCGAAGGTCTGGGGGATATCCTCCCCCAATCTCTCGGGATCAAAGTCCCTGAAGAGGAAGTCAGGAGTACCCCAGAACCTCGACTCCCAGACAGAACCAGACCTGCACTGTTGAAGGCCAAAGCTCCAAGGGGGGAAGAAATCCAATAAAACTGGAGCTGAACCTTGCCCCTCAGATCCGACTGCAACATCATGGATATGGGACTCTAATCCAAGGATCTTGGAGCACAAGTTATCAAGGTCATGGTCGGTGTCGAGGAAACAAAGGCTCTGAAACTGCTACATGGATCAGAGAGGGAGAAAAAGAAGTGGGATGGACACACTTGGGTCCACGAGGGGACAGAGCTGGAAGTACCCCCATCTGGAACTGAGCCTTGATAATGGACCTAACGATTTTGTCCATGTCATTGTATAGGCTTCTAGAAGATCTGGAAGAATTCAATGAAGAAGATCGTGAGTGCCTAGAGGTTTGAAGAATTTTCGTCGGTACTGTGGGTGACATGGATCTGACAGATCTCCCAGGCGACCGAATTGTAGACTGAGGATCCGGGGATTTCTGGAGCCAAGAAGCTGATTGAGTGCCTGGATCTGTTCTGGTAGGATCTGACGAAGCAGATGGAGGAACCTGAGACTTGGTAAACTGCAGTTCCAAAGAAGGCTGGCTCAGAGCCATCAAGACTATCAGATCTGAAAAAGTTGACACGGGTCTCGGCACCAATATTCTCGGATCCGACTCTTTAGGAGGCTTAGCAGCAGGCTCCAAAGACACCCTAGACTCCTTCTGGTGGCACTTCTTAGCTTAGTCTTTAGAGGGGGGTTGAGCCCCTGGAGAAGGTAAAGGAGTGGGCAGAAGGCCTTTCAGAATCAGCTTGTTTTTCCATTCTTGAACAGCCCAAGGATTAAATCCTTCGCAGATATTGCAAGGGGAATCCAAGTGGGCTGCTCCTAAACAATAAACACACTTATCATGTGGGTCCAAGTGTGGAATTTTTCTGTCACATTTGGTGCACCTTTTGAATCCCATTGTTTTTTACATCTGTAAAAGAAAACCAGAACTACTAAAGAAGAGGAAAGTTTTTTTTTTAAAGAAAGAAATAAAGAAGGGCCAAGGCACAAAGGGAAAGTAAAAGTGGAGGAAAGAAGAGACCTAATGACCTCGCACACACTAAAAAGGAAGGGAGAAAAATATATACAGAAATTATATAAAAATAAAGTTTTAAGGTTTTAAAGTAGTTGAAATAACTTATCTGCTTGGAGCACTGGAATCGCGTCTGTACGCACTGGCGGCAAATGAGATCTGAGGAGGTTGAGCTAAGGGCACAGGATTATGGGTGGGGGAGGAGTTTGAGCCTGGAAGCTAAAGTCTGTAGAAGGTGGCCAAGTAGGATCCAAGGATCGGATCCATAACCCAATAGTGAAGCAGAATGGGAAGGACAACATCAGATCTAACAATATCACAGCAAACACCTATTCTAGTAATAAATATGTCCCCACACAACTATACTCTGCCAAACTGTCCTCCTATCACAAAAAATAGTTTGAAATGTGTTCAGAATTCTTCTACAACTGAAAGAAATTAAAGAATTTCTAGTACACAAAGTCCAAATACCAAAGCAACCAATGTGCCAAACCAGTGTTTAAAATTATCTCTACACACATTAACCACATTAAACTGCCACAAAATAATGTTTAACAGCAATTTAAACTATAGATTCTTGTCAGAGAGAGCAAAATCTCCATAGTACATTCAAATAACTTAATTCGCAGGAAAATTGAGATCCAGTGTTAAAAACACACACAGCAGTCATACATATGCAAACAATGTACAAATGCTGAAAAACTTCAAGTTCTGCAATATTTTCCTGCCAAAAGATGAAATTAAAGCAGAGTAACAGTATAATTTGGGGTTTTGGCTGCACGAAACAGCCCCTAGTGTCTAACAGCTCACATACTCATTGCATTTCTGAGAGAAATATTAAAAGTTTCCTCAAAAACAGTAAAAACAAGCATTTGTCAAAGATAGAAGCCAAATAAACACTGCTACATGCAGGCATTCCCACAGGAATTTCTGTAAACACTGACAAAAATAAAATAATAAAATAAATAGGTTTAAATGAACATAAAAACAGAATTAGAATGATGAATCTAACAATAAAATGAGAATAAGGGGGCCCCCAAATTAATCTTATCTGAGCAATAAGGAAAAAATCAGCAGTGGATCCTATGAAGGAAAGGCCTAAAGCTATGAGACAAGTCTCTGCTGATACAGCATGAGGTGACTACATATACGCAATTTCTTCACTGGCCCTCTTTAAGAGAAATCTTGATGAGTGGGTGGGCAATAGGAAGTTCACCCCAGGGATCACTTCAGTGGCCTTGCTTGACAGGGGCTCTGGGAACTAACTTTGGGTGGCATGATGCCAGGGAATCTTCTTGGGCTAGGCTTATATAGGCTCCAGAGCCGTTAGCCTAGTACACACCTATGAGGCTATATGAACCTATTACTTACTCTACAGAACGTACTGTATCACAGGGCAGGAAGGCCTGGCCATGGATCATGTCTAAGCCACATATTGAAAAATCAAACAACACTGAATTGGAAGTTAGTAAGACTTTGTAACTTGGCTCTATGGCACAGAGGGATAGAACTCTGACTACAACTCAGGTGACCAGGGTTCAATTAGCCGCCCAAACACTGAAGAAGCCAGATGTAGGAGTGAAGGGGTGTGGCCTGTTTGCCTGTCCTGAGGGCTAAGGGGAGATTGCAGATATTCAGGGAGCATGTAGGAAGTGTTTGTTCCTTGAAAGAGATGGGGAAACCACTACTAATGCTTCAGGATTAGGGATGTTGGTGCATGCTGAAATAGTTCGAAAATTCTCTAAAGCAAATTCTTACTATTAAGTGATAACCTGGCAAAATTTCAAGCAACCTCAAACCCTGAGAACATTTCTGCCTATGTGGAATTGTTCAGAGAGGCACTGTACAATCAGATTAACAGATGCACAGAGACAGCTGTGCCTACCAGGAATAAGCACAGAACAAACTGAAAAAAACAAGTTACCCTGGTGAAATCTCAACATCAATAGGTTGTACAACAAAAGGAAAAAAGTCATGGCAAAAATTAGGAAGTGCAATGCCCAGCAGAATAAAAACCCTCTCATCAATCTAAACAAGCATCTCAGAGGGCAAATCAAGTCTACCAAAGCCAAATAAGAGGTAAAAACAGCCTCCCAGGCCAAGGGCAGCCATAAGGCTTTCTTAAGCTATGTCCGCAACCTCAAAGGCAGTGCACAACATTGTGCATAACTAACTGTAAATAGAACAACCTACACTGAGACAGAAGATACAGCACATCTACTGGTTAAATATTTCAGGTCCAATTTTATCTCTCTCTCCCCTCACCACCTCTAACAAAATACGATTGAACATAACCCCTCCAACTATCACTAGGGAGCAATTCCTCAACATGCTCTCTAAGGCCAAAAATACTACATCAGTGGGCCATGATAAATTCCCAGTATGCCTCCTAAATAGCATGAAACATGCCATATCAAGACCAGTACATACTGAGGACTTCCAATATGGCTGCACATTGAGTAACAGCTTAATTCCAGCATTCCCGGTGTGAAAACAGAAACTTAACAGAGAAAGCCAGTGGACCTAAATGTTGGGGTAATTTTCAGTAACTGGCAGGCAAGTGCACTGCCTGGATGCCAAGGAAAAAAAGAAATAGAGAGGATCTGAAGGAAAATCAGCTACAAAAGGTGACAAAAACACTGACTAGGAAAAGTACTGCAGCTGTTAAGCAAAAAGCAATGCAAGCTCCATACATGACTTCTGGTAACCTAGAGGAAAATATAAAGCAACTGCACACAGACCTGATTAAATTAATGAAATAATAAAAGGTTGGCAAAATGGAAGAATCTTTAAACAGATATTCAGATAAGATGATAAAAACTGCAAAACTTAGAGGTCAAAATGAAGAAAAGGCTGTATGAATATGAGACTGCACAAGAAGAGATGCTTCAAAAATAATAGAATTACAGGACAAAACACATTTGGAAAACCTGAGATTTTCTGCTGTACCAGAGAAACTGGAAGAAACAAACTGTACTGATTTTATGAATGCACAAATAAGCAATTGGACTGGTATCCCACAACAGGAACTGTTAATTGAAAGGGCACATCATGTGTATGCTCCAAACCTGAACATGAGAAAACAACCTAGACCTTTAATAGTAAACATGCAGTACTACCAGCAGCAGGAATTGATTCTGACAAAACTGTGTCAGATGGACAAAATACTAAAGGAGGGAGACAGTAGAGTGTTTGTGGATGACTACTCATTGCACATCAGGCAGAAGAGGAATACATTTATTCCATTAGAGAGATTCAAACTGGTGTACCCAGCAATCCCAAAAATATTTTTTTCCTGGAGGAACAAAATCATTTTTTGATGAAATAAAGTTTGTCCAACAAAAAGTGAGAAGGAGATTCTGCTTCTCGTTTTTCTGGTAATAAAGACCACCGGGAGACTGTGCCAGTGAAACCTTTTCCAATGTTTCAATGAGAAATGTCTGACAGTCACAGAAGGAAAAAAAACACAAGGGTTGACTAGAAGAATCGAGAGTACATTGGAAATGAAGCAGAGATGGGATTTGGGAGATGGAAATGAACACAAATAAAACCAGTAACTTGGAAACTGACAAATGTGGGATTACAAAGCAACATATATATTTGTCAAACATGACAAAACAAGAAAATCTGGAAACATTGGACTTTTTTGGACTTTATTAAACTTGTAGGGAACTCTAAGGCATATGTCCCACTTCATGTCATTAATGACTGGAGAATAAAAACAGTAACTTGGAAATTGACAAATATGGGTTTACAAATCAATAATTATATTTGTGAAACATGACAGAACAAGAAAATCTGGAAATAGTGGACTTGTTTGGAATTTCTTAAACTTGTAAGGGCTCTAAAGCATATGCCCTACTTCATGTCATTAATGTTTGGAGAAATACTCAGGACAGGGAAAGAGGAGGGAGAAAGTTAACTATAAGTGAAACATTTTTTTTTCTTAATGGTACTATTTTAATAGTGCATGATGTTCTTTACATGTTATAAAGTAAAGTTTTCTCAGTTATTTTAAAGTGCATTGCAATGTAACCAAAAAGAAGAAGAAAAGAATCTGGTTAAAAGAGCATGGCTAAAGAAAAATGAGTGTGCTATTTCTTATTCTTGCATAGTGGAATGACTGGGTTAAGGCCCTTAGCTTAATCTGGTAACATGTTTTAAGAAAAACAAGTAAATGAAAAAAAAAATATTGACTATTATAAGGCTTTTATCTAGTAAGCATATGTATGTTGGGCAGTTTTGTGTCTGGTTCTAATGTGTCTACGAGACAATATGATAAAGAGAAATGGTTTGGAGAAAATGTTTTCTGAAAGCACTCAAGTTTTTTTTTTCCCAGCTGAGTGAGCTATAAACATAAGACAAAGACAGACAGCACTTAGCAGAAACACAGGCTGCATCATGCGTCTTAGCATGGATAATCTTTCTTTCAGGTTATCTTAAGTCTATATGTGGGGGTGTCTGTTTGGGACATTTGTTCCTATTAGGAGGGTCAAATTCAATATTTAAAGATGTACATAGCTTTGTATGTTATTATTAAGTTAATACATTTTAGGAGGGTATTGGGGTGTGTTTTTTTGTTTGAGGGCTTTCAATAAAAAAAAAGTTATGTACTTACAATAACTTGGCATCTGTGTTATCCTATGTCACTGTTCATCACTCTTGGGTCATAGGATCTGACAACTTTGCAGACAGTTTCTAGGCTTGAGCTCTTCACGCTCCCATGATCCCTTGCTGCCCTCTAACCCGTCAGAACGAGTTTGCCCTAAAGCTAGAAAGTAGCTAAGGAAGAATGCCAAGTTATGGTAAGTACATAAC
The DNA here is from genome assembly GCF_019279795.1 of Protopterus annectens. NCBI lineage: Eukaryota > Metazoa > Chordata > Ceratodontiformes > Protopteridae > Protopterus > Protopterus annectens. Next base: position 1,015,953,906 of record NC_056732.1, on the reverse strand, counting down.
TCTTTATCTGATGTTATCCATGTCATTATTCCTCACTCTTGGGTCAGAGTCCCCAGCTACCCTAAATCCTGGGTGGCCTCACGGAAGGACATGCTGAAGAACTGTGGAGCCAAAAGAAGCCCTGTTCCTGGAAACAATGTCAAGCTTACAATGATTAACAAAAGTATGAGGAGTAGACCAGATGGCTGCCACACAAATCTCATCTATAGAATGATGGGCCAGACAGGCAGCAGACGTAGCCATAGATCTAGTGGAATGAGCTCTAAATGGACCTGGTAAAGGTAAACCTTTAGATGAATAGGCAAAGGAAATGCACTTTGAAATCCAACAAGAAATAGTAACCTAGGAAACCGCCTGACCCCGTCTGTTAAGAGAAAATGCCACAAACGGTTGGTCAGATCTGCGGAAACTCTCTGTTCTATCTAAGAAGAACTGTAACTGTCTATGAAAATCCAAGCGTATGCAACAGATATTCCCCTTTATTAGAAAAGTTAGGGAAGAAAACTGGCAACTGAATTGACTGATTCAAATTCACTTCCGTGGCTACCTTAGGCATGAATGAAGGATTGGTTCGAACAGCCACTCTGTCTTTGTGAAACACCATGTAAGAAAGAACCTGCAACTCTGAAACTCTTCTTGACGAACTTATGGCTACCATAAAGGTAGTCTTTCATGATAAAAATTTTATATCGCATGTAGCAGCAGAGTCAAAGGGACTCGGTGTAAGAGATTGCAGCAGAAAAGAAAGGTTCCAAGAGGGGGAAGGATCCTTGACAGGAGGCCAGAGCAGAAAAACACCCTTCAAAAATGCCTTACAGACGCAAGTGGAAAAAGTAGGTTCCTCACAAACATGAATATTGGAAACAACCACCAACTGGACCTTGATAGCAGAGAAGCTAGCCCCTTCTTGAAAAAGCAAAGACAAGAACAATAAGATGTCTGGAATGGGAGCTGACAGGGGGTCCAGATTTTGCTGCTTTGCCCAAACAGAAAACCTTTTCCACTTACTTGCATATACCTTTTTGGTGGATGCCTTCTGAGAGGCCAGAAAAATGTTCCTGATGGAAGATGCAAGCCTGGACTGATTCAGGATTACGAGAAATGGACAAATCATGCTGTCAGATGAAGAGTCTGAAGGTTGTGGGTCAGAAGCTGGGAGGGATGGGAAATCAGAACTGGAAGGGGATCTAGTGCCCAAGGCGGGGTACTTCAAATGAGACCATAGGAGGGGAAACCGCACCTGCCGAGTCCAAAAGGGGCAATGAAGATCAAGGTGGCCTTGAGACGTCAAGCTTTCTGAAGCACTCTTGGAATGACAGGTATAGTAGGACAGGGGTAAAGGAGACCCGGAGGGCAATCATGAACAAGAGCACCCCTGGGAGACTTCCCGACAGGTGGAATCAGGGCAAAATACCAACTGCATTTGTGTTTATGAGAATGGCGATCAGATTGCAACTCGGCTGACCCCAGCAAAGGAAAATCTTTTTCGCCACTGAAGGATTCAGGGACCACTCATAAGTACTCAGGATGGCCGTGCTGAGTCTGTCTGCCAACACCATGGACTCACCAGAAATGTGCATTGCAAGGAGAAAGCTCCCTAAGGACATCACCCATCCCACACCCTCATGGCCTTGTGACAAAGCAGATAAGAACGTATGTCCCCTTGCTTGTTGATGTACCACACAACAGCCATGTTGTTCATGTGAACTGCAGTGGTACCCAGATGGAGGCTGTCCTGAAAAGCTTGCAATGTGAGGAGGACTGCTCTCATCTCCAGTACATTTCTGTGTAATCTGGTCTCTGCAGAGGATCACATGCCTTGGACTGTCTTTCCCTGGTAATGGCCCCCCACCCCAAAAGGGAAGCATCCGAGGTCACAGTGGCACTAGAGGGAGGAAGAGAAAATGGTCTGCCTGCAAGAAGCTTGGGGGACTGAATACACCAAAGGACAGGATGCCTGGACACTGGAGTGAGACGGATTGAGGCTGCCATCCGATGAGACAGGGAAGACAACTGGATCACTAGATTCCACTGCAGAACCCTCATGTAGAATTTGGCCAATGGCACCAGGTAGACTGCCACCGCCTTGGACCCTAAGGCCCTGCGAATAAGGTAAACCTGAGGATGAGTCAGATCTAGAAGGCATTGAACATGAGTTCTGATTAGATGCTCTCCTCCAAAAAAAGGAAGCCAATCTGGTGGCCCCCTGCCATAAACAAACTTTACAACAAAGTGAAGAAACCGTTGCAGAAAAGAGGAAAATCCCAGGGTGCAAAAAACTCTCTTACCAGCCTCAGTAAGAAACTGAGATCCCTCATAAAATCCTCCAAAGCGAGTTACGAAAGTAAAATTGCCAAAGATAGCCACAAGGCATTCTATAACTATGTCAAGAATCTAAATGGCAATGCTCAGATCTGCTCTGAGCTACAACAGAATGGCATTAAATATACTGATCCCAAGGATATTGCCAATATCATGGCAGATCGATTCAGTGCCAACTTCACCCCCCTCACCCCCTAAAAGGCCCATCTCAATACCAAAAGATTGCCAAATTCTGGTAATAACGGCCACACAGGTAAAAAAATGCACTCTCCAAAGCTTAGAATACAGCATCCATGGGACCAGACAACATCCCGGGCTGTGTACTACATGAGCTACAAAATGAAGTGGCACCTCACCTACGTGTCATGTTTAATCATAGCCTCACCTCAGGCTTTGTGCCCACTGAGTGGTGCACAGCTACAGTTATCCCACTCCACAAGGGGTGATCCACCTTAGATCGTGGGAACTACCGCCCCATCAGTCTGATGAGCCTGATCTGCAAGGCCATGGAACGTATTATCATGGAACTTATAAACAAAGACATTGGCAACCTTCAAACACTCTGGAATCAAAGATAAACTTACTAAGCTGGGCATTAATCCCCACAGCACTCGATAGGTTGCCAACTGGCTTACTGACAGAACCCACACTGTAAAAGTAGCCGACTCCAAATCCAGCTCCAGACAAGTGACAAGTGGAGTACCTCAGGGTTCAGTCCTGGGACCACTTTTGTTTTGCATCTACTTCTCTGAAGTACAGGCCAACACATGACTGCAAACTGGGAGCCATTATTGAATCCCCAAATGATGTGGATAGTCTACAAAAGGGCCTTACAGAAACAGATGCTTGGTGCCAGAGCCATGGGCTCAAGCTCAATGCCAAGAAATGTATAGTTATCCCCTTTGGGAAAAAACATGTACCTGTGAATTACCACATAGGAGGCAGTACACTAAACACCAAAAGTGTGATAAGACACTTAGGGACACAGGTGGACAGAGGTCTCACCTTCGATAACCACATCGCCACAACAGTCAGGAAATCCTTCTGTGTGGCACACCTCATCACTAACGGCTTTTCATCCAGAAAAAAGGAGGTCATTGTCCCACTGTATTCATCCCTCATTAGACCCATTATAGAATACAATATGGTATGTATGTTTGGTATGTACCTCTCAAGACATCTGCAACAACTGGAAAGGCCGCACAAATACCTCACTAAAAGAATCACAAGCCTGAAGCAGATGCCCTATGCTGACCGTCTAAAAAAACTCCAGCTATACTCTGTCTCTGCTTAACATACAAGGCCATGTCAAACCCAGAACTGCTGGACATGCTACACAAAGAAATCCCAATCCCTCAGAGCCACATGCTCCAGGGATCTAAACCTTGTCATCACAATGAACAAAACATGCTGGAGGGATAGGTTCCTGACCCAGAGACTCCCCAGACTCTGGAACAGACTGCCCATACATGTCAAGCAGAGCCCCTCTTTGGCCAGCTTCAAAAGGAACCTTGACGACTGGATGGGAGATAGGAAATTCACCCCAGGGATCACGTCAGTCGACCTGCTAGACAAAGGTCCATGGAAGTAAATATTGTGGGAAGAAATAGTCAGGGAATTGTTATGGCTAGGCTTGTATAGGCCATAGGGACGATAGCCTAGTACCAACCTATGAACCTATGGTGGAGAGGGAGGACTGCAATCTCTGACACAGTGTCCAGCTGTATCCAGATGATCTCCAAATTCTGGGGTGGAATTAAAATTGATTTGGACAGATTCACTGTGATCCCTAATTGATCGAATAGTTGAAGCACATACTGAGTGGCTGTGGCCAGTTGATGCTGAGTGGGAGCTGTGAGAAGCCAATTGCCGCGGTAAGGAAACACCTGGAATAGCTGCAGTCTCAGGTGAGCTGTGACCACTGCCGTGGGCTTGAACACCCGGAGGGCTGTGGTGAGACCAAAGGGCAGGGTCCTGAACTGGAAATGATTGGCCCCCACACAAAAGTGGAGATGTTTCTTGGAGTGCCTCTCTATTTTTATATGACAGTATGCATCCTGGAGATCCAATGCGCACATCCAATCGTCCTTGTGCAGAAGGGGCACAATGGACTGGACAGTGACCATCCGGAACTTGGACTTCTTGACAGAGAGATTCTACATGCTGAGGTCCAGAATTGGACACAGGTCCCCAGTCTTTTTTGGCACCAAAAAGAAGTGACATTAAGTTCCGCATTCTCATTGCCCTGGGGGGACCTCTTGGATGAGTCTCTTCTGACAAATTTTGGGCACTTCCTTCTGAGCTATCTCCCTCTAATGGGGTAGCACATTGGGAAGGTATTTCCTGATTGGACAGGGTGACTGAGAAAAGGGAATAAAATAGCCCCTGGAAATAATATTTAGCACCCAGTGATTTCTAGCAATATTTGCCCAGGCCAAAGGGTGCAGTGATAAATGACCCACGACTGCCTCCAGGGCAGAACAGGCAGCGCATCAGGAGCATTGGGGGACTTCTCAGACAAAGGTTCCTTGGAGCCCTGATTTTGTGGACCCCCTCTGCCTCTGGGGCAGCATCTGCAGTTGAACTCTCTCTCCCGACCTCTAGAAGAGGGCTCGTCCTGAGTGTCTTGAAAGGAAGACTGCAACTTGTGAAACCACATTTTCCTGGTCCCCCATTGCACATTGGAAAAGGAGTGCTGAGAGGTGGAAAACTTGATTCCCACAGCTGAAAAGGTCTTGCCTTCCTGCTCACTGTGGGTGAGTGTTTCTTTGACTGAAGGGCCAATCCATCGAAAGGGGCATTAGTGAAGGATACCTTAAAGGACACCGTAAATCTGCAAAGGTGCAGCCAGGCATGATGCTGAATACCGACGCCTGTACCGGCTACTTGAGAGGCACGTTCCATAACATTGGAACTCAGTGTCATCGAGAAATTAGCCAGGGAAGTGAGAGTAGACAGCTTGGAGGACACCTTACTTAGCTCCCTGTCAGGCAGCAACTCAGAAAGAAACATGGTAAGCTCCTTGATCAAGCCCCTCTGGAGTTGGATGAAATGTGCCAAGTAGTTAAGAGCTAGCAGACCAAAGGTAGATGGCGAAGACCCGCTTTCCATGTCTGTCAGTCACCTGGGACTCTCAGTTAGGGGGATGGACAGACGTACTCTGCTCCAGCAGCTCTTTCTTGGTGGGGGCAGATACCACAATACCATTGACAGAGACACCCTAAGACCAGAACTGTTTGTTGGAGGGGGGGCTGAGAAATGTATTGATGCTTTGGAACAGGCTTCACAGTATCTGGCTTCTTGCAAACCCTGCTGCCCATAAGGTCTGTAAGTTTATCAGCAGGGGGAAACCCAGGAGGTAGATGGTCCCATCCAGAAAGCCTTCAGGAACATGGACTCCTCGGAGGATGGGGGTAAGGTAGACCATCTGCCTTTAAGCTTGAGGATTTCTAAGATGTCCCCAAAGGAGACATCCTCGGGCGGAGATCTGGGGGACCCATCCCCTTCATCGAGGTCCATATCCTCATTGAGAGACTCCATAGTGGAGTCTAGGTGCCTCCTCTTGTACGATCTCTTCCGTGGCACCTCCTCTGGGGGGGGGCTCATGGGAAGATTTGTAAGATAGCGGAACCCCAAGAGGGGGTGACTCCTGCCTGAAGGCTAGTTCGAGAGGGCTGACTGGGAACAGGATGAGAAGAGTTCGCTTTAGGGGGCTGGGATGGTCCCCGGAAAGCCAGGGAGGAAACTCTAGTGGAGGAAAAAGTAATCTCTACAACCCAGAAAGCCGAAGGGCTGGACAATGCCCCATCCACACTCCCGGCAGGCAAGCCCACCTAAGAAGAGGGATCAGAGCAAGCCAGCACCTTCCGGCCTCTGAACAGTACCGTCCCCAAGCTGTCGAGGGTCAAAGCCCAAGGAGAAGGGACCAGTCTGAAAAAACAGGTCTGGAGACGAAGCACCAAGGAGAAGGGACCAGTCTGAAAAAACAGGTCTGGAGCCCCCACCTAAGGACTCTGGGGCGACAGGTTGGGCCCAGGACTCTGCCTGTCTAGGGGAAGGCCCAGCAGAGGCAGTCAGGGACTCCAATGGGGTATACAGACAGAATGGCCTCTTGGGACCCCCTGTCTCCTCCCTGATGCGTACCAGGGCCTGAAAGTCCGAAACCATCTGAATCAGACAATGAGAAGCCAGCAAGTTGGTAGGAGATGGACCCCTAGCCAGATGGCCAGGAGACGCAAGAAGCTCCAACTCAATCTAAGCCTTGAGAAAGGACCTCATCATCCTGTCCATATCGGTGGGCAGCAAGCTCCTGGAGGACCTAGGTGGGGATGGATGTCTGGACCCCAAGGACCTCCCATGGCCATCCAGAGATTGGGTCTTGTGTCTGGAAGCAGAAGGGGACTGCCCCAAGCCAGAACACAACAGGGAGTTCTCTATAATAATTTTGGGATCCAACACTGATCCCAGATCAAACTGCCTCAGATTCAAGGAAAAATGATGATCCAAATGCTTGGATCCATACCTCCCAACCATCCCGAATAACCCATATTGTACTGAGTTTTGGGGTCAAAAAATGGGGTGCCACGATTCCCAAGTGGCACCCCTTCATTTCCAATTTTCCCAGCATTTGTTTTTTTAATTTTAAATTATTCCGTGTACATCGTGACGTGCACGCTTTCCCTGCTGGCAGTATTATTTTGAATGCATGCAAGCGGGAAGGAAACGAGAGTAACGACTGCATTTTGGATTCTGGCTGCCTGCGAGAAGACACACACACTTTTAAATGGATGTGGCTACCTGCGAGCAGGACGGACATGGAGGGGAGGATTAGTTCAAGTGCCCAACAACCCTCTTGCTTTGGCCTTTGGGCATCTGACCTTAGAATTCTACTGTCAGTGGTATTTGGTTTGGAATTGGAAGCTGGTCTGTATTCTTTCTACATCATTATTTGCTGAGGATTTGCAATGTGTTTGTTTACCTGAAGGAGCTACAGAATGCAGGGTAAATGTATGACTTAGTTGGTCCATAACCAGTCCGTTGGATATTTTATTTGCTTTACCATAAACAGTGAATTAATAACATTTCACTAGCCTATTGCTTATTCAGTACTTGTATAACTGTCTGTATCATATTCTTCTTTGACAACTAATGATTTAAAATATTTGTAAAGCATGGCAGAAAATCACAACTTGCAGACCTTTGTTTTTTGTTAGATACCTTATCTGTCTTTGGAGTTTAATAACAAATCAATAATGTTTCACTGGTTGATGACTACTCCCTCTGTACTTGTATTCCTGTATATTTCATATTCTTCGGTTAGCAATTTTTTTTACCAAGAGAGTTACACATATGTGGAAATGGTTCTCATAAACTTTTCATTGGTAATAAATGTGTCAGTGGTCTGTGTAGCGCTGTTGTTGCCCTATAGCTGTTGTCAGTTTGAGTGAATGCTTTACAATGACTATTGACAGAATGGTATTCAGAGATCACATTCTGTCTATACAAGTCTATACCACTTTGTCTCATATTTTAAGATTTAATTTCCCTGGGTTATACACTGCTAAGACTGAAGTGTGTATTTTGATGTGTTTTGCCATTTTTTTTTTAAAGTTTGCTCTGGCAATCTTTCCAAAGCCTGTCAATGCTACTTCAGCATTGTCAAAGGGGTATACCATTCCAGGTTAAAATATCTGTCTGGACATTTATGTTTTTCTACTCTTTTGAACAAGATTTAGATCCTCTACATACAATGATGTAGCCATCTCTGGTTCTTTTATTATTTATTTATTTTCCTGTACCTCTGTATGTTACATTTCTTATCCATTTCTCAGTTTGTGTTTATGGAATAGCTCATTTTAAAATAAGGCATAAACACTCTGGGTTGTAGTCCCTCCCTGTCCCCTGTGTTACTGTGTAGCTTTAGGCAAGTGATTTAATTCTGCCTTTAGTTTGTATACCGATCTTTAGCAGAGCAGCTATGAGCCTGGCTTTATACATTGTGAACTTTTGTTTTATTTTTAGAGCCCAGAAACCTAACTCCTACCTTACAATATACATGTCATAAGTTCTACTTTATCTAAAATTACCAAAATGCCCTCAGATATGGTTTCTAACACTGGGAAGACATTAAGGCACTATACCTTTGCATACTGTATTTATTATTTCAACATTAAGAACAGAATGAAAAAATCATTTAAACAGAGTAGTTGTTCTTAAAGTATTTTTGAAAAAAATTAAAAACGACATTTAATGTGAAGACATCTGTCATTCAGTAAAGATTGGCCAATACTGTTAGAATATTGCAGTGTAAACTGCATAGTACATAAAATTCCACATTTTATTTGTTGTTTGGTAATTCCTAGTGATTATATTTATAAGAAGGCATACCTTAAGGGAGTGCTCTAATGTGGTCTTCATAAATGTTCTGGCTATTTTTACATGGGGACTAGGGTGGTGTGTCAACTGTTTCCATCTCTCTTGATTCAGAGACTCTCTCCCACCTTTTTCTGCAGTCATGCTGATGGCGCTAACCATCTGTCATGCGATCAATCCATATCTTTGCTGGATGTCCTTGGCTCCACTTACATTCATCCTGTCTCTCCCAAATCTGCCTTACCAAAATATCTTCATCATTTCTGCATATTTGACTGAACTACCCTTTCAATGCTATTTCAATGAATGTGAGGTTTCAAGTGCAGAGAAGTTTTAATGCCAAGTCTATTTTCATTGTGATATAGTGTTGCTTTGTTTAGCAGCTGTCTACTGGTGTTTGTGCATTGGGCTGTAAAATGTAAAAATAAAATCCAAATAATCATTGTAGAAGTAAAGCAGTAAGCACACATTAGTGTTTATGGTAAATGGGGCGAAATAACCAGGTAATGGGACATTGGAATTGCTGCAGGGGGACTCTGGTGCCATATTTTGGTTGTCTGTTCTTCAGTTTGCATGTGAAAGTTGGTATCCCACAATTCCAGTGGAGTGGGCGGGGTTACATAATTATGTACGCAAATATTATCCTAATCAGCGTACAGATTTGTACCTATTTTTCATGGGCCTTGTCCAGATTTTTGATGTTTCCAGGTTGAGAGGTATGCTTGGATTCCATATGACTCAGATCCAAGGAAGCCGGATCCATGACTGGCCTGGATCTGGCCAGATCTGAAGGCCTCGATCGGAGGCCTTGAATCCGGGAGTAGATACCTGCAACCTCTGATCTGAGGGCTTCTGAGCAGAAACCCAGAATCTGGAGGGGGAGTCTTCGGATCTAGGATCCAAGGAAGTCGGATCCGACAGAGCCAAGGATGGGGTCGGATACGAGGAGTTGGGATCCGACAGTCTGGCCTTTTTTGAAGAAGAAGAAGACCACGTGAGAGTGGGGGCCCTCCTCTTATGGTTGGAGCATCCAGGCTTGGCTGGGGACTGGGTCAATGGACCCTTTTGGATCATACCCTTTAACAAAAGCTTGTTCCGGTGCTCAACAGGGCCCTGGGGTTGAATGCGGCACAGATGTCACATTCAACCTCCAGGTGGTTGGTGCCCAGACAATAAAGGCACACCTCATGAATTGGACACTGATATCTTCTGACCGCATGAGGAGCACCTTTTAAACCCAACAGGCTTGTCTGACATGATGGGTAACAAGACAGTACCAAAGCCTAAGGGACGTGCTAAAATCATTATCTGGGGAAATGCTATGGTCAATAAACCCGGAAAGGGCCTAGAAAGACAATCAGCAACACTAAATATAAATAACTATAACACTAAAGGGTACAGAAGGGCCAAAAACAAAATGGGCACCAAAAAAAAAAAAAAACACCACAACACTTGCAACAACAGTAAATAAAAAAAAACACCATAATAATCGCAACAATAGTAAAAAAAAAAAAAAAAACTAAATGGGAGGGGAGGAACTATATACGACCTACAAATTGACTAGCAAACGCACTATAAGGGAGAGAAATTATGGTACTTATCCTCACTGGAGACTCGAGCCAGAGAATCTGCATCTGAAGCTGAGCACAGCAAATAAGATCTGAAGGGTTAGAGGGCAGCAAAGTCATCATGGGAGTGGGAGGAGCTCGACCTTAGAAGCTGTCTGCAAAGTTGCTGGCTTGGATCCGATGTCAGATCCTATGACCCAACAGTGAGGAATATTGACACTGATAACATCAGATCAAAATGTTTTATAAGATGTGACATAGGTTCAAATGGATATAGCAAGAAATAACTGCATAAAATATTAACTTGCCAAACAGTATATGTATGTAACACAAAAGCTGTAACTAGGCATTTAACAAAAAACTGTTATACATAGAAGGTGAGAATAATAACTTTCTAAGAAATTAGAAGTTATGTACTCACCATAACGTTCCATCTGAGTAGGTAGCTTCATTTGTCTGCAACCTGTGGGTCTTGGATCCGATATCGGATCCGAGCCGGCAACTTGTTTCAAGCTAATGGATCCGAGCTCCTAGCTCCTCCCTTTACCCATAATGCCCTGCTAACCCTCCATGACCTCAGATCGAGTTTGCCCCTCAATATTTACCCAAAAAAATGGGTATCCAACTACCAATAGATCCGAAGAAGGCCAGGGGGAAGGAGGGGGGGATGGTTGCAGACAAATGAAGCTACCTACTCAGATGGAACGTTATGGTGAGTACATAACTTCTAAATCTGAAGTAGGGAGTTCATTTGTCAGCAACCTGTGGGACAGAGTCCCCAGCTACCTGCACCTTGGGTGGCCATCATGGAAGGATATTGGGAAGCACTGCAGAGCCAAAGGATGCTCTCCCTCTAGAAATCACGTCCAGTTTATAGTGGTCAATAAAGGTATGAGATGAAGCCCAAGTGGCTGCTGAACAAATATAATCCAATGGGACTCTAGACTTGAAGGCCGCAGAAGTAGAAATGGAGTGGGTGGAATGAGCACGAACTCCTTCTGGTGCGGGTTTTCCAGAGACTTGATACGCCAATAGTATACATTGAGAAATCCAGCGTGATAAAGATACTTTTGAAATTGCTTTCCCCAAATTAAATTTGGCAAAGGAAACGAACAGCTGGTCGGATTGCCTATGGCCAGCTGTTCTATGAGTATAAAAACGAAGCTGCCTATGAACATGTAATGAATGCAGCTTGTACTCTCCCTTATTCTAATATTTAGGGAAGAAAACCGGTAAATTTATGGATTGATTTATGTTGGTTTCTGATGCTATCTTGGGGAGAAAAGAGGGATTGATCTTGAGGTACACTCTGTCTGGGTGAAAGATCAAATAAGGAGGCTTCACAGAGAGAGCTTGAAGCTCCGAAACTCTCTTTGCTGAAGTGATGGCTACAAGGAATGCTGTTTTCCAAGACAAGAATTTGAGATCTACTGAAGCAGCGGGTTCAAAAGGTGGAGCAGTCAGGGCTTGAAGAACTAATGCAAGATCCCATGGTGGCACGGCTTCCTTTATAGGGGGTCTAAGTAAGAAGGTGCCCTTGAGAAAGGTTTTACACAACTTGGCCGACATCAAAGGTAATGTGATATGGCTGCCAACTGCACTTTGACAGTTGAACAACTAGAGCCTTCCTGAAAGAGTTCGGTTAGGAAGTCTAATATAGACGGAAGGGGATCTAGATCATGATGCTCCGCCCAGATGGAAAACGTTTCCATTTACTGCGGTACACTTTCCTGGTGGAAGGCTTATGCGCTGCCACAAGGATGGCTTTGACTGGTGAAGAGATACCGGGAGTCCTAACTAGGAGTGGAACTGGAGCAACCAAGCTGTTAGTTTGAGATTGCCCAGGTTTGGGGTCGGTAAGTTCGATGGATGGGAGATAAGATCCGGAGTGGGATCTAGAATCCAAGGAGGATTCACAAGGTGAGACCACAGGTAAGGGAACCAAATTTGCCGAGGCCAGAATGGGGCAATGAGGATCATCCTGCTCCCCAACCGTGAGGCTTTCTGTAGGAGTTGCAGCATCAGGGGTAGCGGAGGATAGGCATAAAGTAGACCGGGTGGCCAAGCATGCACCAGAGCGTCTCCTGGAGTTTCCCCTGGAGGGGGGATTAGAGAGAAGAAATTGTCGCATTTGGTGTTTGATGGAGAAGCAAAAAGATCGCAGCAGGGTTGCCCCCATTTTGTGAATATCTGCTTCGCTACTAGTGGATTGAGAGACCACTCGTACGGGGTAAGAAGGGTGCGACTGAGCTTGTCCGCTAGGATGTTGGTCCGTCCCGGAATGTGCGTTGCAATGAGAAAGCGGTTGGTGGAGATCGCCCATTCCCATACTCTCATGGCTTCGCGGCATAGGGGGTAAGATCTGGTTCCCCCGTTTGTTGATGTACCAGACAACCGACATGTTGTCCGACTGAATCGCAATCGTTCCTATGGGGAGGAGATCCTGAAGTGCTTGCAACGCGAACAGCACTGCTCTCATCTCCAGAACGTTGATATGCAGGGAGGTCTCTGTGTTGTTCCACGTGCCTTGGACTGTCCTGCCTGAATAATGCCCCCCCCATCCGAGGCGGGAAGCATCCGTGGTCACCGTGGCAAGAGGGGGAGAGGTGCAGAAGGCTTGGAGCCACCATAATAGAGCCCTCCTGCAAACCTTGCTGATAGCAATGGGGTGGTGAAGAGGAAGGGATAGAAAGGACCATTGCACTAGAAGTGTCCATTGCAGTACCCACATGTTCAGACGGGCGCATGGAAGAAGCGTAATCGCTGCCGCCATGGAGCCTAGTGCCCTCAAGACCAATTCCGCTGGAGGAGTCTCTGATTGGAGGATGGCCCGCACATGGAGTTGCAAATTCCGGATTCTCTCGGAGGTTAGGAAGGCTCATAGCTCTCTGGTGTTTATTCTGGCACCTATGAATTCTATGACTTGTGTTGGGGCCAGAAGAGATTTGTCGACATTGATGGTAATGCCTAATTGTGGAGCTAGGCGGAGAAAGAAGTCTCTGGCTGAGCAAAGTAGATGCCTTGTCGAGGCGGTCAGGAGCCAGTCGTCCAGGTACGGAAAGACCTGTATTCCCTGGAGTCTCAGGTGGGCCGCAATCACTGCTAATACCTTGGTGAACACCCTGGGGGCTGTGGTGAGGCCAAAGGGAAGGACCCTGAACTGATAGTGACTGGCTCCCAGCCGGAAGCGGAGGAACCTTCTGGATCGTCTGTCCATTAGAATGTGGTAGTACGCATCCTTGAGGTCTATAGAGCACATCCAATGGTTTTCCCTTAAAAGGGGAAGAATAGATTGAAGAGTGACCATTCGGAATTTTTCCTTGGTTACTGACAGGTTCAAGCGGGAAAGGTCTAGAATCGGTCCCAAGTCCCCCATCTTTTTTGGCACCAAAAAGAACCTGGAGTAGAACCCTAATCCGAGCTGGTCTTGGGGGACGGGCTGGATGGCTCTTTTTCTTAGCAGCTGCTGAATTTCTGCAGCTGCAGCCTCCCTCTGATCGGGTGGTACATCGGGGAGGTTTTTGAGTTTAGGAACATGGAGTAATGGTATTTTGTACCCTCTGGATATAATGCGAAGCACCCAGCGGTCTGTAGTGATGGACTCCCATGCCGCTAGGTGTTCCGAGAAGTGCCCCCCGACTGCCTCCAGAGTGGAGCAGCCGGGCAACCCTTCAGGGCTGCTGCGCGGGCCGCTCAGAGAAAGGTTCTCTGGACCCAAAGTTTCTCGGAGCCCCTCTGCCCCTGGGGCGGCGTCCTCCCTGTCCTCCTCTGCCACGGTAGGACTGGTTGTCCGGAGCGGGTTGGGAATGTTGCGATTTCCAGAGCCACATCTTCTTCTGACCCTTTTGGTTCTTCGAGAAGGACCACTGGGGAGCAGAGTAGCGGACTCCGACGGCAGACAACGTCTTCCTGTCCTTTTCGCTCTGGACAAGTGTCTCGTGAACCGTTTTGCCAAACAGGGCAGAACCATCGAAGGGGGCATTCGCAAAGGATGCTTTAAAAGGCTCCGCAAAGTCACAATGATGGAGCCAGGCCTGACGTCTCATGACTAGGCCTGCTCCGCTAGCCCTAGCGGCTCCCTCTGTGGCGTCAGACAATAGCCGCATAGAGGTATTAGAAATTGATCTCAGAGTGGCCATTCGGGTGTAGTACAATTGCTTGTCATCCGCCGACATGGACTCAGGGGGGGAGGCAGCGTATTCTTTGATAAGATCCCGCTGCATCCTGATGACATGTGCCATATAGTTCAGAGACCTTACCGAGAAGGTCGCTGAACTAAACACTCGCTTCCCTAAGCGGTCCATCGAGCGGGACTCCTTGCTCGGTGGATGGACTGAGGGGCTCTCCTGAGCCATTTCCCTCTTCGTGGCTGCCGCCATCAACATGGCATCTACGGGGGGGCCCTTACTCCAGTGTGATCGGTCTGAGGGGGGGCTAAGTATTTTGTCCGGGCGTTTTGGTATTGGCTCCACAGTGTCTGGATCCTTCCACGCCCTGGTGGTGATGACGTCCACCAGGGGGTCGGCCGGAGGGGACACCCAAGAGGTAGATGGGCCTGCTTCGAATGCCTCCAGAAACACGGACTCGTCAGAGGAAGACTTGGGGGCAGACCACCCACCTCTGATCCTCAGCATCTCCATGATGTCTCCAAAGGAGACATCCTCAGGGGGCGATCTTGGGGAGCCTTCCCCTTCTTCCAAGTCCGTGTCCTCGGTTAAGGACTCAGGGGAGTCCACGTGCCTCCTCTTGCACTTATGCTTGCGGGGCACTTCCTTGGGGGGGCTGTCCGAGAAGGCCTCGCCAGCAACATCTTGTTCCAATGGAACCATCTGTGACATTGAAGCAGGCTGTCCCTTTGGCCGGTTGATGGAAGCCTGGCCCAGCAGAGAGGGAGTGCAGGGAGGAGCCGAAACAAGGACCGGGGGTCCGGATGCTCTCAACAGAGCCCTCTCCACAACATCGAAGGCCGAGGGAGAACCACTCTCTCTTGGATCCGAAAGTTGGTTCCCACTCGGATCCAATGAAGGGATCAGAACTAATTAAAGAAAAAATATTTTTATACTAAAGGGTACCTAACACTTACAAACGTTAAAATTTGAAAGAAAAAAGGAAAGTTTGACAGAAAATATGAACTTATCTGACAATTCAATTGCTGAGCTCAAGGGGATCCAGCTATCCACAAGCGCGGCAAACTAGATCTGAGGTCATGGAGGGTTAGCAGGGCATTATGGGTGAAGGGAGGAGCTAGGAGCTCGGATCCATTAGCTTGAAACAAGTTGCCGGCTCGGATCCGATATCGGATCCAAGACCCACAGGTTGCTGACAAATGAACTCCCTACTTCAGATATGATGTTTTCTGTAATGTCTTTAAACGTCATTGGTCTCACAGATAAATACAGAAAAGAAAGAATAGCGAGCTATATTAAAAAATGTAGCATGCAAATAGCTATGCTACAGGATATACACTTGGAAAGAACTGAATATGTGAATTTGATAAAGAAAGGTTTTCAGGGTGGTTATGCAGCAGAATACCTGGGACAAAGCAAAAGAGGAGTACTTATATTAATTGTAAGAGGAGCTCCAATAGTGATAGAAGAGGATAAAAAAAGATAATAATGGCATATTTTTAGTAGTAAGGGGCTACTGGCAAGGGGGGGGGTTTACACTGGCATGTATATTTATATTCCACCAAAAACTGCTATAATGGAGCTTAAGAAAATTCTTCGAGATGTAATCAGGTTTCAGCAAGAATCATTACTTACAGGTGGAGACTGGAATTTGAAATGAAACACTGAAGATTTGTTTGGGGGGCTCAGAAGGTAAAATATAAGAAAGACGGTTGATTTTTGAAGAAATTTATGAAAATATTTGGCATGGAAGATGTGAATTCAGTACTAGGAGTTTGGAGTGAATTTACATACTACTTACCAAGATACAAAAAGTAGGCTAGGCTCGACAGAACTGACATTTCACAGGAACATGTGTGTTTAAATAAAAGTCTTGATACGTACCCAATAACTATTTCAGATCATGTGGCAATAATAACTAAAATAAAAACACAGGGTAATGAAATAAAAATGAGACACTGGGATTTCCCACCTATCTGTTGAAAAGAGAGGAATTTAAGGAATGGGTAGCTGAAATTAAATTAGAGAAAATAGAAATTTCTTCTGAAAATATAGCTAGGAAGTGTTATAAAATTAAATTGGAGTTTAAAAATAGATTAAAAATAAAAGAAAGGGAGACATGGTTAAGATGTAACAATAATTATTTAGAGGGACTGACAAATACAGGGAATCCCACAGAACAAGAAGAGGATCAACAGCAGAATGCTAAACAGAAAATAAAGGATTACCTCAATAATATGCACAAATTTAGGAAGATTGCTGTTAAGCAACTATTTTTTGATAATAACTCTGGAACACAAACAACTTTTAGCACAACGATTCAGGTAAGAGAAAGTAGAAAGTGCAGTCACCAAGCTTAGGGAGCCTATTACGAGGAAAATAACAAGAGATCCTGTAGAAGTATTAGAAATATTTCAGAAATTCTATGAAAGTCTGTATAAAGTAGAGAAATATGGAAATCAAGAAAGGAACAAAAGGAAATGTTCATGGAAGAATTCAATATGCCAATGTTAGAGGTGGATGAGGCTCAATTACTAACAGGATAGGAGGACATGAGATAAAAATTGCGATGTATAATCAAGTTACAGGAAAATCCACAGGAATACATAGTATTCCTGTGGAAGTTTAGAAGCTAGGAGAGAAAAACCTGATAAAGATCTGCAAGATTTTAACAGTATTTTAAGAGGAGGAAAAGTACCAACATCCTGGTAGAAATTTGTGGTAGCTGTAATAACTAAAGAGGATAAAGATCCAGCTTCATACAGGCCCATTTCAATACTAAACCATGATTATAAAGTGCTTATGTCTATAACAGCTAAAAGAATGGCAAACGTTATGCCAAAATTAATACATACGGATCAATGTGGTTCTGTGGAGGGTAGGCAAACATTTGACAAACATTAACAGAACACTGATTATCCAGAGGGAAACTGAGTATAAGAAAACACCATTGTTGTTGGTGGGTCTTGATGCAGAGAAAGCATTTGACAGAGTAAGCTGGGACTTCATGAGCAGGGAAATGGAAGCATTTGCATTTCCTGATAAAATTATAAGGTTGATTAGGAGGATATATGAGGGACTGAAGGTGAAAATTAAAGTGGGTGGGGTCCTCTCTGACAATTTCTGCTTGAGCAGAGGAACCAGGCAGGGGTGTCCTCTCTTCCCTTTGTTATTTGCAACCATTGGCAAAAATAAGGGACTCAGAAATTCAAGGATATAATTGGTATGGTGGTCAAGAAAAGTTGGCTCTGTTTGCAGATAATATTGTTTTATACCTGACAAAACCAGAAAGGGACATTACAGTGTTGTGGAACATCTTGAGACAATTTCAGATCTTTTCAAGATAAAAAATGAATGAAGCTAAAACAAATGTAATACTGGTAAATGTTGTACCCACACATGACTTAGTTCAGCAGTATCCATATTTTTGGGGACATGATAGAATGAAGTATTTAGGAGTATGGAATAAAATGATTCTGGTGTGGAGGCTGGGAATATGTGGGACAAATTGGAAGCTATGCACTCTTCAGTCAAGACCAGACTAGCTGGTCAAGATGAGAAGGTCAACACCTGCACCACACCACATGGAACACATAGCCCTCCAGAACACCCACTATCACAGCTCTCACATAAAAACATAAACCACACACCCACCTTCACAGAGGCACTCAACAGAAATTTAACCAAACAGCAGAGACCTACAAGACAGAAACGCACTCGACCACCACAACACAGCACAAACCACAGGACACACAGCTCACCTCCACAGTGTGACACTCAACCTAAGCCCTAAGGTTAAACACCTTGCCTAATACACTAATCACAGGTGACTCAATAGTGAGGCACACAGATGTCCCACTCACTAGGCTGAATAAGGAGAAGGTAACAGTCAGCTGTCTATCAGGTGCCAGAATCTGACAAATAACACACGCACTCAGATCACTCCACAACAAGTACAAGCATGACTCTGTCATTGTCCATGTGGGTGTGAATGACCTGAAACGCACCCCCCTGGACTACATGAAAAGAGACATGGTGGAGCTCTTGGATTATGTGGCTCAGGCAGGTATGATACTAGCCCTCAGCAGTATCCTACTATCACCCAGAATGATACCATAGTTCAAACAAAAAATTATGGACTTCAACAACTGGCTAAGTTTCTGGTGTCATTCTAAGGGGATCCAATATCTGTCTGTTTGGGATGACATGACTGACAGACCTCCATGCTTTGCCACAGATGGCCTGCATCTGTCACCCCTGGGTTTCCGGGTACCGGCTAAGGCTCTTGCCAACCCTATAGTGCCTTTTTTAGGCAGAGCTCCAAAAACTAAATTACCACCATAACACCTATAAATAAATGCAATCTGAGGGTCATGCTATTTCAACGCTAGAAGTCTAAATCTCAAGATGCACTAACTCGAAGCACTCCTCAAAATGGAGAACATCGACATTTGTGCTGTAACGGAGCCTGGTTTAAAGCGGCAGAAAGCACTCCTGTGCTACCAGGCTATAACTCATTCCACACCTTTCGGCCCCAAAACATGGACCAAAGCTCCAAAGGTGGTGGTGTCTCCATATTCATAAAGGATATGCACACCTCCAGGCTAGTAGCCCAGCATAATGCATCTGAGATACTTCAGGTACAACTAACATTGGGTAAGACTGCGATTCAGATCATAGTCTGCTATAGGTCCCCAACCATGTCCCTAGACTCTCACTCCACATTCCTAAGCACCCTGGAATCTATCAAGGTCCAACTCAACACTCTCACACTAGGAGACTTCAACTACCCCTCCATCAACTGGGAAAACTACTCAAGCACCAATGCACTGGCCCAATGTCTCCTGGAATTCATCAATTCCAATGCCCTGGACCAGTTCATTCTTACCCCCCACTAGAGGAAGTAACATCCTTGACCTGGTTATTACTAACATGGGCAACCGTTGCTCTACACCTGTAGTCAATTCTTCCCTCTTTAGATCTGATCACAAACTAATCACCATAGAAATCCACATCTCACCTACACCCCCCGCAAAGGTATCAACAATGAAAAACTTCTCCAAAGCTGATTTTGGACTCCTAAAAACAGAGGTGGCTAACTTCACGGCACCCATGCCAATGGAAAATAGATGCATGACTGCCGAATCATACACCAATGCACTGTACGAACACATACGTAAATGCATGGAACTAGCCATACCCAACAGAATCAAGACGCTCTCCTCCAAAAAAAGGAAGCCAGTCTGGTGGTTCCCTGCCATTAATAAACTCTACAACAGAAGGAAGAAACTGTTGCAGAAAAAGATGAAGTCCCAAGACTGGAAAAACTCCCTTATTAGCCTCAACAAAAAGTTGAGATCCCTCATCAAAACCTCCAAAGCCAGCTATGAAGGCAGAATTGTCAGACACTAAAAACAACCACAAATCCTTCTTTAGTTATATCAAGAATCTCCATGGCAATACCCAGATTCGCTCTGATTTACTGCACAATGGTACCTCCTATACTGAGCCAACAGATATTGCCAACATACTGGCCGACAGATTCAGTGCCAAATTTACCCCCCCCCCCAAAGGACCAATCTCAATACCGTAAGAATGCCAGGCACCCTGCATTACTGCAGCACAGATTAAAGCTGCATTGTCTAAGGCCAAGAATACAGCTTCCATGGGACCTGACAATATCCCTGGCTGTATTCTACATGAATTACAACGTGAACTGGCACCACATCTGTGTGCTCTGTTCACTCACAGCCTCACCTCAGGCTTTGTCCCTACCGAATGGTGCATTGCTACAGTCATCCCTCTCCATAAAGGAGGAGCGACTACAGACCCTGGAAATTATCGTCCCATTAGCCTGATGTGTCTGATATGTAAGTCTATGGAACACATCATCATGGACCTAATTAACAAGGATATAGGGAATCTCCAAACTCTAGATCCCACACAATTTGGTTTTGTGAAAGGTAGATCTCGCCTGCTCAACCTGGTTGACTTCTTTGAGTCAGTCACCAGAGTGGTGGATGAAGGCAAGGCAGTTCATACAGCCTACCTCAATCTGGCCAAGGCCTTTGATACCATTCCTCACTCAGGAATTATTGATAAACTCACCAAGCTAGGCATCAACCCCTACATCATTAGGTGGGTTGCAAATTGGCTCACAGATAGAGCACAGTGTGAAAGTAGCAGACTCCAAGTCAGACAACCGACCAGTCACGAGTGGAGTCCCACAGGGATCAGTCCTGGGTCCTCTCCTGTTTGGCATCTACTTCTCAGAAGTCCAGGCCAACACGGAGGGACTCTGGCTGACCAAATTCACAGACAACTACATGCTGGGAGCCATTATTAACTCCCCAAGTGATGCAGACATCCTATAGAAGGCCTCACTGAGACTAATGACTGGTGTTGAAACCATGGCCTTAAGCTTAATGCCAAAAAATGCGTCGTCATCCCCTTTGGGAAAAACTCAGTTCTCACTAATTACCACATCAATGGGAGTCCACTGAACAATGAAGGCATTACAAGAGATCTGGGGACACAGTTTGACAGTAACCTCTCCTTCGACCACCACAATGCCACTGTGGTCAGAAAGTCCTTCTATGTGACACACCTCATTACCAAAGGTTTTGCATCCAGGAAGAAAGAGGTCATCATTTCTTGCTACTCTTCCCTCATTAGACCAATCATAGAGTATAATGCCCCATTTGGCATGTACCTCACTAGACACCTATAACAACTGGAGAGGCCACAAAAGTACCTCACGAAGAAGATCCTAGACCTTAAACACATGTCCTACATGGACAGACTCAAAAAACTCCAGCTATTCCCTGTCTCATATCGTCTACTAAGAGGCGAGCTCTGCTTGACTTACAAAGCCGTGTCTGACCCAGCTCTGTTAGAAATGCTACAGCTAAAGAAATCCCAATCCCGCCGCACCACACTCTCCACAGACCTCAACCTCTTTACCACAATCAACAGAACATGCTGGAGGGACAGGTTCATAACTCAGAGACTACCCATGCTCTGGAACAGACTTCCTATACATGTCAAGCAGAGCACCTCACTAGCCCTCTTCAAGAAAAAGCTTGATGGGTGGATGGGAAATAGAAAGTTCATCCCGGGATCACTCCAGTGGCTCTACTTGATCGAGGCACTGGGAACTAACGATGGGTGGCACAATGCCAGGACACTTCTACGGGCTAGGCTTGTAAAGGCCCCAGGGCCATTAGCCTAATACACTTATGAACCTATGAATGAGATTAAACAAAAGATAATACAAAAACTGAGAAAATGGAAGCTCTGTTATATGGATATCGATAGAAAGATACAAGCAGTTAAAAAGTTGTTATTCCCTTTAGTCTTATACACAGGTCTGGTATATCAGAAATGTTGTGGATAGCCATTAATAAAGAGCTGAAGGATTTTATGTGGGAGGGGAAGACGGCAAGAGTCAAGTGGGATAAGCTGACTCTTTCAATACAAAAAAGCGGATTTGGATTACCCGATTTGAAGGGTATTTCAGAGCAACACAGTTAAGGCTCCTATGCATAGCACAAGGATAAAACAATAAGTGGAAAGGGATGATGACGAAACAGGGAGGAAGCTCAAGAAACAAGGAGAGACTGGGATTGAAGATGCAGACCTTTAAGGAGAATAACAATAATCATAGAAAATATATTCATAAAGTAGCAGAAAGTATTCTAAGAAGTAAGCCAACATGGATGGAATGGAGGAAGGAGATTCTGCTGATAGGGATGTCTGCAATTAAGAATGCAGACAATAGGCAAAATAGGGCTGGAATTTATTTGAGAAAACTGGCAAAGAAACCAAGGTATTGGGAGCAAATAACTAGAAAGGGAAAGGTAATAGAATGGGAAGATGCCAAGTATTTATTTGGACTGCAGGTTAGAGACTGCCTTCCCTATCAAGGATTGATATCAGAGAATAGGCAAAGTGAAAAAAATAGGGGGTCCTAAACAAAAGACCAGCACTAGTAGAGTTTTCAGTAGAATCTAGAACAGAAGCTGCCATTAAAAAATAATAATTAGCAAAACATATAAAATACTACATGGTAACTATAAGAATCAATCAAAGGAGGTTAGAAAGGATTGCAAAGAGAGACTGGACAAGCAATTCATAAAGAAACAATGGAGAGATATATGTATGCCTCCCAAATATGCAACAAACGTCTAGAAGATTTTGGATCTTTGCTTGGAAATGTTTACATAGGCATTTTTATTCCACATCTAGACTCCAAAAAAATTTTCCTCAAGTAGCCAACAAATGTTAAAGGAGTGATGTGGAAGAAACAGTTAACTGGGAACATATTTTCTGGGAGTGTAATGAGTTGGCAGGCTTTAAAGATTCCCTGCAGACTATTCTGTCAGGGATACTGTGTGAGCAAATTGGTATAACTAAGGAAATTTTTTTTTTGAGCTATGATACTGAATCGGAATTGCCTACATATAGTAATGCGTTGCTGAGTCTAATTATGGTGATTCCTAAACAGTAATTACCAGAAAATTGATATCAAAGTCTAAACCAACTTTACTACAAGTTGCGAATATAGTAACAGAGATAAAACTAGAATTCTGGACTTTAGTAAAGGGCAGGAGTAAATTACATAGAAAAAATGGGAAATGTGGAAACAATACATGCAGAGGAGGAATGAGGTTAAAAGAAGGCAGGATTTTAATGAGCTATGTAATGTTTGACTGATGATGACTGAATAGATTATAAGTTGTCGTTGTTTTTCTTTTGGCTTTTCCCGGTTAGGGGTCGCCACAGCGGAACTCCGGTCCGCTAATGATTGGCAGTAGATTTTTAAGGTGCCGAAGTGCCAGTTCGACGCCCAACCTTCAATGAAGGCACGCTCATTCACGCATGTCTTTTGAACGCTACTCAACCATGGGGAGGACATGCAGACTCCACACAGAAGGCACTCCAGCCGAGAATCGAACGGGAGAACCTCTTGCTGTGAGACGACAACGCTACCGCTGCACCACCGTGGCTTACATTGAATATATTATAAGGAAAATAAATACAACTGGCAAGCGCTTTTCTTCTATATAAGAACTTCTTCAGACCTAGTTGCACAAGCAATCAATCTATATACAGAAGACTAAAAGTCACATGATAAATTAATTGCAGTGCTTTAACCCTTTCTTTCCTCTTCAAAACAATTTTAAAATTCTCCCTATCATTTATCTCTGGATAAGCACAGGCATTAAGCCTTACCTGCCAACAATATTCCTTCCAGTCCAATTCATCTTCTGCATCCCACCTTGAATCATAATTAAAAACTTGATCAATTATGGAAAACTTACAAGCAATTAATTGATCAGAGTGGTTCAAAGCTGCATGCATTGCCAGTGCATTAGTTAATTCTTTTTTCTCAACTGCCCTCAAATGCTCATACATCCTAAAATAAACCCCCCTATGCCCTTCCTATCTAAAAAGCAGGACAGAGCCCACAAAGGGCTATATATACAACATACTTGGATTGACAGTCATACCTATTCGGTAAATCAATAAAATAATTTCTAGCTTCAATAAAAAACATCTCTCCTACTAATACCTACTTACACTGCTTGCAACCCCCACACTTAAACATATCTTTAAAAACACCTTTTTGTTATTCTAACTATTCATATAAAAAAACTCTTTAAGGTTTTTCCTTCTATTATTCGCAAAAATGGTGGGGGGGGGGGCATCACCAATTTTTTTTCTCATATCCTGACAATTCATCAAGAATTTCCAATTGTTATTAATACTAAAATCATCCACTGAATAAGAAAGAGAGCAGGCCAAAGGAAAAACATTATTTGCAGCTTGCATTCAGTTCTCATTATAACCAGAAACATTGTTTCCTGCTAACACCCTTTTAGAGACTACACTAACTATCATTTCATCAATGACCTCAGGCGGATACCCTCTAGCATTGAACTTTGCTTTTAAAAAATGACATTCTTCATAAAAACGGGCATTATCCTCAGTTAACCTACAAATTCTCCAGAAAAGCACAAACGTTTTAACCACACACAAGGCAAGGTTGGAGTTGTAGCTGTAGTTCACCAACAGTTTATTACACCACAAAATAAAAGAAACATAAACGCTTTCATTATATAAAATACATAATTCATCAGATAAAAGCCAAAATTCAAATGGGCACATATTATGACTAGCATAATCACATGACACACACCAATTAATGAATTAAAGCAACAATGTATAAAAATATAAAAACAGTTAAAAACACATATAACCATTAGTAGATTCCCCAGAAAAAAATATATATATATTTATTTGGAAAAATAATGCATAAACATGAATGTGAAAAACACATATTTAAAAAAAAAAACAACTAAAAATGTAAATATGTAAATATGTGTGTATAAGTCCATTAGCACATATTTATGTGTATAAATCTATGCTATCTCAGTTCTGCCTTCACTTTTAACACACTTCCTATAGATGCAATTTCATTTAAACCTGGGAATCCCACTGCATCCAGGCGCAAAATCCAATACAGCTCACGGTTCTCCAAGAACAATTGCCAGGGACCACCTCTTGTATTCTTTTGCACTTGTTCAATTATAATGAACTTGAAGTGGTGTTCAGGGAATTCCAGAATGTGTCTATATAGGGCAATGGTAGTCCCCCCCCGTATATCATAATTGTGCTCATAAATACGTTGCTTCAGCATCCACTCCGTCTTGCCAATATAAAAAGCAGGACAGGCCTGGCACAATGCCCCATATACAACTCCAGAACTATTACAATTGTAATGCCCCTTCACTCTAAAATTAAACCCATTGATAGCAAAAAGCTCACACACATTGATATATTTACAATGATGGCATCTCCCACATGGATACATGTACCTATGATTTAAATCATCATGTTGTTTATCAACTTTTTCTACCACGATTTTGATGTTCAAACCTCTTTTCCATACTATGACTAGTTTGTTACTAATTCTAGATCTAATCTCCCCATCTCCGAACAAAACCTTCCAATTTTTTGCTAGAATCTCCTGGATCGATTTAAAGTCCACAGAGAATCTGGTTATAAAGGACAATTTGAAATTGGTATCAGTAGCAGTAGTAACTGTACTCCCCCTGTTTACTAGAATAGTTGAATTACATGTACTTGCATTATAGTCATGACTATTTTCATCAAGAATGGGGGAATAGAACCCAGATCTTCTCTTGTCCATTACTTCTCTTTTAATATCATGCACAAAGCCCATGGGGTAATCCCTCTTAATAAACATACTCTCTAAAAGGGCACACTAAGATGAAAATAAATCAAAATCTGACACCATCCTTGCAGCCCTGACAAATTGTCCCTTAACAAATGCTTTCTTTTAGGACAATGGGTGACTACTATCAAAATGAAGGAAGGCATTAGAATAGGTAGGCTTCCTATATATGGTAGAAACAAATCTCCCTTTTATCACATCCTTCTCAAGTTTGACCACAAGATAGCTAATACTCTCCCTCACCAATGTTATGAGAGAACTGTGGAAAGTCGGTTGTATTATTAATATAGTCTAAGAAAATGCCAACACTCTTTCTGTTCCCATTCCAAATAAAAAACAGATCATCCAGGTATCTCAAGTATAGAATACAATTTTGGAACACTAAGTGTTCAAAGAGAAATCTCCGCTCCCACTCACACATAACCATGTTCGCATAAAGAGGTCCACAAGCCGCTCCCATTGCAACCCCGGTCTGCTGACAAAAAAACTGCTCATCAAAATAAATATAATTATTCCTTAAGACCATTTCCATCATTTCAACATATGTGTTAATGGAATTTTGGTCAATCCCTTTACTAAATAAAAATTCACCAAACCAATCTAAGCTGACCTCATGAGGTATTACAGTAAATAAATCTTTTACATCCACAGTAAAAAAGAAAAACAGTTTGTTGAACTGTACCTCATTACATTTAGCAAGGAAGTCCCAAGAGTCGACACAGAGATGTTTCTCAGTTCTTAATAACAATTTAAGTTTGGCATCTAGGAATTTAGCAATAGGAGAGGTAATAGAATTACGGGCATCTACAATGGGGCGAAATGGTGGAGCTATAATTTGTTTGTGCAGTTTAGGGAGCCCAAATATAGTTGGAATAACTGGGGCATTCATTTTTAAATATTTAAATTCAACAAGTGAGATGCGACCTTCCATAACCATGTCACTTAATTGTGTGTTAATCCTATGATAGCAATGTTAACCTCATTCCTAGACACTTGACAGTAAGTGGTACTGAAAAGAATGTAATACATACATTGGATATAGTTCTCCATGTCCATTATTACAACCCCCCACCTTTGTCAGGTTGAACAAGTCTACCCTTTTGTTGTTGCAGCATAGTCAAATTGTCAAGTTCAGCTGGTTTTAAATTCTTATGGTATACGACTGGAGATTTAAATAAATGCCTGAAATCCAGTTCACACATCTGCTCAAAGGAGTGGAGGGTGGAATGCATGGGAGGGTTACACACACTGGAAGGTCTCAATTCGTTTTGAATAGCCCTATTACTGTTGTTGAATACAATGGTAAGGTTCATTTTCCTGGTAAACAACTTGAGATCTAAAATCAATTGTGGAAAATTAGAACGAACAACAGGAACAAAAGTAATTCCCCTTGCAAATAAACTTACAATCTCAACAGAATAGTCCAGAGAGCTATAATTAAAGACCTTAAAGTCACCTGTATTGTTAATGAGTATACGAGGTCCACCATCATCACCCACTATTGCTCTCAAGCTCATCAGTTCCGCTGATAGTTCTGATTCCAACCCCTCCGTTGGTTCGACAAATTCCTCTGCTGGTATCTTTGCTGGTTCCGAAATGACTGAAGTTCCCGACCATTCTGTTGATTCTGGTTTTTGTGCTCCCTCTCCCTGATCCGCTCTGAGCGTCTCAGGCCTTCTTGGTCTAAAGGGACGTCACTTCCGGTATTGGCGTCCTCATGAATATTTGAGGATTCACCATCCTCATTGGTTGTATACGTTCTCTGACGTTGACCCCATTCTTGTGAGTTTGTTAGCTGAGGGTACACCCTCCTATTTGCATAGTCATCAGCATCTCATTGTAATTTATTGATTTTACGCAGTTTAATGTTATGAATGATGTTATCAGTGTTGTTAAACACATGTTGATATTCAAGCTGGTTTTGTGCAAACAACACATCATGAGTGATAGCCACATCAAGATCTTTGGTTTCTTTGGTTAATTTATCAATAGTGCGGGCATTAAATTTAACCAGGACTTCTAGATACTGACATCTGTGCCGGTCAAACAGTGACAACAATTCTTGATGCAACGGAGAATTTTTTTACAAGTCCAGTTGAAAATTTCCACTGCCTCAGCCCTTTGGGCACTTGTTTGTGTTTAATACACTCACACAGATATGCATTTTCAGTCTGTAACTTACAAATTTTAAAAATCTGGTAGTGAAATAAGTCCAGACTATCTTTAAATGTTCTATTATTATTACTGGCTGTTGTTTTTCTTTTCGGCTTTTCCCAGTTAGGGGTCGCCACAGCGGAACTCCGGACCGCTAATGATTGGCAGTAGATTTTTTTATGGTGCCAAGTTGCCAGTCTGACGTCCAACCTTCAGCAAAGGCACGCCCATTCAGGCATGTCTTTCGGAAGCCACTCGACTGCGGGGAGGACATGCAGACTCCACACAGAAGGCACTCCAGCCAAGAATCGAACAGGAGAACCTCTTGCTGTGAGGCAACTGTAATGCCACGTTGCAGCCAGTTACTCAAGTCCATACTCTCCAATGGTTCTAACAACCCGGTATGTGGAGTTTGATTACCATGTCCTTGTCCTTGCTCCACAATAATACCCCTGTTGTTTTGTACACCACTGCTGCCAGCCAAAACATGAGAATCCAGGGAAGACAGAGGATTATTAGGAAGGTTATTCCTAAAACTCTGCACTTCCAAAGCCAAGGAATCCACTTTCTGAGAAAGTTATTGAATAAGGGCTGTAAGAGCTCCATCATTCCCATTTGTTTCATTATTTGAAAACAATGTTTGTGAGGCAAGCCCACAGCCAGAAGCCATCCTTGCCTAAAAAACAGACTAGATTCCACAAAAAAGCACAAACATTTTAACCACACACAAGGCAAGGTTGGTGCTGTAGCTGTAGTTCACCAACTCTTTATTGCACCACAAAATAAAAGAAACATAAGTACTTTCATTGTATAAAATACATAACTTCATCAGATAAAAGCCAACATTCAAATGGGCACATATATATGACTTGCATAATCACATGACAAACACCAATTAATGAATTAAAGCAACAATGTATAAAAATATAAAAACAGTTGAAAATGCATATAACCATTAATAGATTCCCCAGAATATATATATATATATATATATATATATATATATATATATATATATATATATACACATTTATTTGGGAAAATAATGCATAAATATGAATGTGAAAAAGCACATATTTAAAAAAAAACAACTAAAAATGTAAATATGTAAGTATGCATATATTTCAAATTGTCCTTTATAGCCAGATTCTCTGTGGACTTTAAATCGATCCCGGAGATTCTAGCAAAAAATTGGAAGGTTTTGTGGAGAGATGGGGAGATTAGATCTAGAATTAGTAACAAACCAGTCATAGTATGGAAAAGAGGTTTGAACATCAAAAACTTGGTAGAAAAAGTTGGTAACCAACATGATGATTTCAAACATAGGTACATGTATCTATGTGGGAGATGCCATCACTGTAAATACATCAATGTGGGTGAGCTTTTTGCTATCGATGGGTTTAATTTTAGAGTGAAGGGGCATTACAATTGTAATAGTTCTGGAATTGTATATGGGGCATTGTGCCAGGCCTGTCCTGCTTTTTACATTGGCAAGACGGAGTGGATGCTGAAGCAATGTATTTATGAGCACAATTATGATATACGGGGGAAAAAAACTACCATTGCCCTATATAGACACATTCTGGAATTCCCTGAACACCACTTCAAGTTTATTATAATTGAACAAGTGCAAAAGAATACAAGAGGTGGTCCCTGGCAATTGTTCTTGGAGAACCGTGAGCTGTATTGGATTTTGCACCTGGATGCAGTGGGGTTCCCAGGTTTAAATGAAATTGCATCTATAGGATGTGTATTAAAAATGAAGACAGAACTGAGATAGCATAGATTTATACATATAAATATGTGTTAATGGACTTATACACACATATTTACATTTTTAGTTGTTTTTTTTTAAATATGTGCTTTTTCACATTCATATTTATGCATTATTTTCCCAAATAAATAAATATATATATATATATATATATATATATATATATATATATATATATATATATTTTTCCTGGGGAATCTACTAATGGTTATATGCATTTTTAACTGTTTTTATATTTTTATACATTATTGCTTTAATTCATTAATTGGTGTTTGTCATGTGATTATGCAAGTCATATATATGTGCCATTTGAATGTTGGCTTTTATCTGATGAAGTTATGTATTTAATATATAACGAAAGCGCTTATGTTTCTTTTATTTTGTGGTGCAATAAACTGTTGGTGAACTACAGCTCCAGCTCCAACCTTGCCTTGCGTGTGGTTAAAACGTTTGTGCTTTTCTGTGGAATCTAGTCTGTTTTTTAGGCAAGGACGGCTTCTGGCTGTGGGCTTGCCTTGCAAACATTGTTTTCGAATGATGAAACAAATGGGAATGATGGAGCTCTTTCAGCCCTTATTCAACAAATTTCTCAGAAAGTGGATTCCTTAGCTTTGGAAGTGCAGAGTTTTAGGAATAACCTTCCTAATAATCCTCTGTCTTCCTTGGATTCTCAAGATTTGGCTGGCAGCAGTGGTGTACAAAACAACAGGGGTATTATTGTGGAGCAAGGACAAGGACATGGTAATGAAATTCCATGTACCGGGTTGTTAGAACCATTGGAGAGTATGGACTTGAGTAACTGGCTGCAACGTGGCATTGAATTTTCTCAAACTACAGCCAGTAAGAATAATAGAACATTTAAAGATAGTCTGGACTTATTTCACTACCAGCTTCTTAAAATTCGTAAGTTACAGACTGAAAATGCATAGCTGTATGAGTGCATTTAATGCAAACAAGTGCCCAAAGGGCTTAAGCAGTGGAAATTTCCAACTGGACTTGTAAAAAACTCTCCGTTGCATCAAGAATTGTTGTCACTGTTTGACCGGCACGGATGTGAGTATCTGGAAGTCCTGGTTAAATTCAATGCCCGCACTATTGATGAATTAACCAAAGAAACCAAAGATCTTGATGTAACTATCACTCGTGATTTGTTGTTTGCACAAAACCAGCTTGAATATCAACATGTGTTTAACAACATTGATAACATCATTCAGAACATTAAACTGCGTAAAATCAATAAATTACAATGACATACTGCTGACTATGCAAATAGGAGGGTGTACCCTCAGCCACCAAACTCACAAGAATGGGGTCAATGTCGGAGAACGTATACAACCAATGAGGATGGTGAATCAGGGAGAGGGAGCACAACAACCAGAATCAACAGAATGGCCGGGAACCTCAGTCATTTCGGAACCAGTGAGGATACCAGCAGAGGAATTTGTCGAACCAACGGAGGGGTTGGAATCGGAACCAACAGCGGAACTTATGATCTTGAGAGCAACAGTGGGTGATTATGGTGAACCTCGTATACTCATTAACAATACAGGTGACTTTAAGGTCTTTAATTATAGCTCTTTGGACTATTCTGGTGAGATAGCAAATTTATTTGCAAGGGGACTTACTTTTGTTCCTGGTGTTCGTTCTAGTCTTCCACAATTGATTTTAGATCTCAAGTTGTTTACCAGGAAAATGAACCTTAACATTGTATTCAACAACAGTAATAGGGCTACTCAAAACGAATTGAGACCTTCCAGTGTGTGTAACCCACCCATGCATTCCACCCTCCACTCCTTTGAGCAAATGTGTGAACTGGATTTCAGGCATTTATTTAAATCTCCAGTCGTATACCATAAGAATTTAAAACCAGCTGAACTTGACATTTTGACTATGGTACGACAACAAAAGGTTAGAATTGTTCAACCTGACAAAGGTGGGGGGTTGTAATAATGGACATGGAGAACTATATCCAATGTACGTATAACATTCTTTTCAGTACCACTTACTGTCAAGTGTCTAGGAATGAGGTTAACATTGCCTATCATAGGATTAACACACAATTAAGTGATATGGTTATGGAAGGTCGCATCTCACTTGTTGAAATTAAATATTTAAAAATGAATGCCCCAGTTATTCCAACTATATTTGGGCTCCCTAATCTGCACAAACAAATTATAGCTCCACCATTCCGCCCCATTGTAGATGCCCGTAATTCTATTACCTCCCCTATTGCTAAATTCCTAGATACCAAACTTAAATTGTTATTAAGAACTGAGAAACATCTCTGTGTCTACTCTTGGGACTTTCTTAATAAATGTAATGAGGTACAGTTCAACAAACAGTTTTTCTTTTTTACTATGGATGTAAAAGATTTATTTACTGTAATACCTCATGAGGTCGGCTTAGATTGGTTTGGTGAATTTTTATTTAGAAAAGGGATTGACCAAAATTCCATTAACACATATGTTGAAATGATGGAAATGGTCTTAAGGCATAATTATATTTATTTTGATGAGCAGTTTTTTGTCAGCAGACCAGGGTTGCAATGGGAGCGGCTTGTGGACCTCTTTATGCGAACATGGTTATGTGTGAGTGGGAGCAGAGATTTCTCTTTGAACACTTAGGGTTCCAAAATTGTATTCTATACTTGAGATACCTGGACGACCTGTTTTTATTTGGAATGGGAACAGAGAAAGTATTAGCATTTTCTCAGACTACATTAATAATACAACCGACTTTCTACATTTCTCTCATAACATTGGTGAGGAGAGTATTAGCTATCTTGATGTCAAACTTGAGAAGGATGTGATAAAATGGAGATTTTTTCTACCATATATAGGAAGCCTATTCTATTCTAATGCTTTCCTTCAATTTGATAGTAGTCACCCATTGTCCCAAAAGAAAGTGGTTGTTAAGGGACAATTTGTCAGGGCTGCAATGATGGTGTCAGATTTTGATTTATTTTCATCTTAGTGTGCCCTTTTAGAGAGTATGTTTATTAAGAGGGACTACCCCATGGGCTTTCTGCAAGATATTAAAAGAGAAGTAATGGACAAGAGAAGATCTGGGTTCTATTTCCCCCATTCTTGATGAAAATGGTCATGACTATAATGTAAGTACATGTAATTCAACTACTCTAGTAAATAGGGGGAGTACGGTTACTACCACTGATACCAATTTCAAATTGTCCTTTATAACCAGATTCTCTGTGGACTTTAAATCGATCTAGGAGATTCTAGCAAAAAATTGGTAGGTTTTGTTGGAAGATGGGGAGATTAGATCTAGAATTAGTAACAAACCAGTCATAGTATGGAAAAGAGGTTTGAACATCAAAAACTTGGTAGAAAAAGTTGGTAAACAACATGATGATTTAAAACATAGGTACATGTATCCATGTGGGAGATGCCATCACTGTAAATACATCAATGTGGATGAGCTTTTTGCTATCAATGGGTTAAATTTTAGAGTGAAGGAGCATTACAACTGTAATAGTTCTGGAGTTGTATATGGGCATTGTGCCAGGCCTGTCCTGCTTTTTATATTGGCAAGACGGAGAGGATGCTGAAGCAACGTATTTATGAGCACAATTATGATATACGGGAGAAAAAAACTACCAATGCCCTATATAGACACATTCTGGAATTCCCTGAACACCACTTCAAGTTTATTATAACTGAACAAGTGCAAAAGAATACAAGAGGTGGCCCCTGGCAATTGTTCTTGGAGAACCGTGAGCTGTACTGGATTTTGCACCTGGATGCAGTGGGGTTCCCAGGTTTAAATTACATTGCATCTATAGGATGTGTGATAAAAATGATGGCAGAACTGAGATAGCATAGATTTAAACACATAAATATGTGTTAATGGACTTATACACACATATTTACATATTTACATTTTTAGTTGTTTTTTTTTTTAAATATGTGCTTTTTCACATTCATATTTATGCATTATTTTCCCAAATAAATATATATATATTTTTTTTTTTTCTGGGGAATCTACTAATGGTTATATGTGTTTTTAACTGTTTTTATATTTTTATACATTGTTGCTTTAATTCATTAATTGGTGTTTGTCATGTGATTATGCAAGTCATATATATGTGCCCATTTGAATGTTGGCTTTTATCTGATGAAGTTATGTACTTTATATAATGAAAGTGCTTATGTTTCTTTTATTTTGTGGTGCAATAAACGGTTGGTGAACTACAGCTACAGCTCCAACCTTGCCTTGTGAATGGTTAAAACCTACTAATTCTATGAAATTGGCCTTTAACAATATTTTTATTACGCTTGACACTATGCATACTATTACAAAATAAATAAATATTAATTTGCACTGGCTTTTTATAAAACTTAGCACTTAATTTGTTGGCTTTCTTAAATAAAGTCAAATCCGGGTAATTTGTACTTTCTTAATGAAAATTAAAAGTAAATTTTAGAATATTTGACACCGAATTAAGGTACTCCATAAAATCAAATAAAGCAGCTTCCGTCCCTTTCCATACAAAAAACAAAATACCCATAAAATGCTTATATATTATTACATTCCTGTAAAATTCAGACCCATAAATAAATTCTTTCTCCCAGCTCATCACAAAAACATTGGGGTAACTGGGGACCATCACAGCCCCCATCGCTACACCATTCACTTGTTTAAATATAACACCATCAAATTCGAAAAAAATTATAAGATAAAATCACATCTAAAATGCTCGCAATCAAATCAATTTCTTCCCTCATAAAGCATTTTGATTCATGAAGAACACTCCCAACTCTTTCCAGCCCCTCATCATTGGGTATAACAGTGTACAGTGAAATAACATCTGCTGTAACCAGCCACATATCTTTATCAATTAAAATTGACTTAATACACTCAACAAAATCAAAGGAATCTTTAACATAAGAAGGCCCATGCTGGACCAAACTTTTCAGTTTTTTATCAACAAAAATAGCCATGGATTCAGTTTTGCTACCACCACTAGCCAGAATGGGCCTAAAACTAGGAACATCAAGCTGTTTATGTACTTTTGAGAGACCAAAAAACCTACCCAACTTTGGTTTAAAAATTCTGATATAATCTGCAAAATCATTACTAATCCATCCTTCCAATAACCACTCTTCTCTCAGTGCATCAATAATATTAAAGGATCTATTCATTTCTTCTGATCCACTTTAACATGAACATTTCTATCATTAAGCACATTCACAATACTTTGGTGATAAAAAACATAATCCATGACCACTACAGCATTTCCTTTGTCAGCCCTAGTAGTATAAATATTAGACTCACTACTCAATTCTAACAATGCCTTCCCTTTCATTACTCGTCATATTGTAATACACCTTATCAGCCTTAGTGGCCAATAAATCATATACCTCATTTTCACAAATAGCCAAAAAAGACTATAATTCAGGCCTTAAGGGTGGATTATATAAACTTGGCTTTCTAGAACAACAGTCATTTTTATTTCCTACATCATTAAAAAAAATTTTAAATTTAACTTACGTACATAATTTCTTAATGAATTAATCACTGCCACCACATCCACTCACGCTGATGGCACAAAAGACATATATGTATAATGTTTGCAACTGTAGTTATGTCAACATTGTTTGGAATGTATAATATTTGCAACTAAAATTTGTGTCAATATGGTTTGTTTTCATTTATATAAATGTAAGATTGTCTATGTCATATGTGATAATTTAATAAAGATGTTTCTTGTTTAAAAAAATAAATAAATAAAGACAATCCTCAAACATAAAAAAGACCACTACACACTATTTAACCATAGCTTTCAGGTAGGCTTTGTGCCCGGTGATTGGAAAACTGCAACTGTCATCCCTCTGCATGACAGAGGACCATCTACAAACCCTGGTAACTAAAGATCCATAAGTCTGACTCTCATATGCAAAGCCATGGAAGGAATTATGGAAATGATTAATGATGACATAAGAAATCTTCAGACAGTGGATCCAGTCCAGTTTAATTTTGTCAAGAGCAGATCATGCCTACTCACCCTGATGAACTTCTTCAAGAAGGACCCCAAAACAATGAATAAGGACTAACTAGTGCACACTGCTTACCTTGATCTGGCCAAGGCATTTGACAGCATATCCAACTCGAGCATTGTAGACAAACTCACGTAATTAGGTATAAACCCCCATGTCATCCACTGGATAGCTGGCTGGATCTCACATAGGACCCAACAAGTTAGGACAGTGGAGTCCATCTCCACACAGAGGTTAGTCACTAGCAGAGTTCCTCAGAGCTCTGTGCTGGGACTGCTCTTTTTTTTCATCTACTTATCTGAAGTCAAGGCCAATATCTGGTGCCTCTGGCTGGTCGAGTTTGCAGATGACTGCAAACTACGTGCAATCAAAGAATCCACCCAAGACATTAATATCGTCCAAGAGGGGCTGACTCAAATAACTGCTGCCAGAACCACGGTCTAAAAATAGAAGTTATGTCCTTACCATAACGTTCCATGTGGAGTGTTCATCTCGCCTTTGTTCTTACACATGGGTTCGGAGCCGATCCTCGGCTCCGTGTCGGCCGCTTGCAAGCTCTGCATCGAGAAGAAGCTCGAGATCACCTAATACCCACAATCCCCCTCTGCCTTTACCTCAGATCTAGTTTGCAAGCAAACCAGCCATAGAGAGCACACTCATACCAAAATTTACATAATCATAGGATCATCTATATACATATATACATAGATATATATATACACAAGTGTATCATACAATACAACTATTGCAACTGCAGAAGGAGAATACTCCAGACCAGGCACCAAATTGAACGTTCTTCCTAAGGGTGGGAATGTAAGAACAAAGGCGAGATGAACACTCCACATGGAACGTTATGGTAAGGACATAACTTCTATATGTGAGAGTGTTCAATCTCGCCTTTGTTCTTACACATGGGTAGCGTCCTAGCTCCATGATCCTGAGGAACTCACGGGAGAACGTTCTTGAGCACAGTGGAACCAAAGGTTGCCCTATCCCTAGAAACCCTGTCCACTTTGTAATGAGAGATAAATGTATGCGGTTTAGCCCAAGTAGCAGCCGCACAAATCGTGTCTAATGGTAAGCGAGCTGCGTGAGCTAAGGATGTAGACACTGATCTCGTAGAATGTCCTTTAGGTTTGACCGATAAGGTTTGATTAGAAGCCTCATAAATGTGTGTGATACAATCAGTTAGCCATTTGGAAAGAGTTCGTTTAGTAACTGCTACACCCTTCCTGCTGTCAGCAAAGGCTACAAACAGTTGATCAGATTTCCTGTGATCTTTTGTTCTATCCAAATAAAACCTGAGTTGTCTATGGACATCCAATTTGTGCAACATATACTCTAACTTATTAGAGTGATTTTTGAAAAAGGTGGGTAATTCAATGGACTGATTAATATTATTAGTAGAGCAAACTTTGGGGAGAAAGGATGGATTAGTGCGAAGGGATACTCTGTCAGAGTGGAAAATTAAATAAGGGTGTTTAATAGAAAGAGCCTGAAGTTCAGACACTCGCCTAGCGGATGTAATGGCCACCAGGAATAGAGTCTTCCACGATAAAAATTTCAATGGGCAAACTGAGGCTGGCTCAAAAGGGGGCAACACCAATTTAGAAAGCAAGAGGTTCAGATTCCAAGGTGATGTAGGAGTTCTAACTGGTGGTCTGATATGAAAGGATCCTTTTAAAAAAGCCTTACAAAGTCTGTGAGCCATAACAGGCGCACCACATTCTTCCACATGAAAGTTAGAAATGGCAGCCAATTGCACTCTTAAAGTGGCAGGAGAAGCTCCTTCATGGAACAATTCTGTCAAAAACTCCAAGATCTTGTTCAACGGAGCTATAACAGGGTCCAAATGATGTGAATTAGCCCAGAAGATGAAACGCTTCCATTTACTGGTGTAGGTTTTTGTAGTGGAAGCTTTATGAGAAGCCACCAATATATTCTGAACTGCCGGTGTAAGGGAATCAGACCTGGCTAGAAAGGGAAGCGGAGCAGCCAAGCTGCTAGATGGAATGATTCGAGAGATGGGTGAGGAACTCCTGACGAGTGAGTCAGTAGATCTGGCTCTGGGTCCAGCATCCAAGGTCCCCGAATGCGGTGATGCAATAGAAAGGG
Source organism: Protopterus annectens (assembly GCF_019279795.1). Taxonomy (NCBI): domain Eukaryota; kingdom Metazoa; phylum Chordata; order Ceratodontiformes; family Protopteridae; genus Protopterus; species Protopterus annectens. Next base: position 1,015,916,200 of record NC_056732.1, on the reverse strand, counting down.
GAACCAAATTTGACGAGGCCAGAATGGGGCAATGAGGATTATCGTCCTCTGAAGGTTGTTGGCTTTCTGCAGAAACTTTGCAATCAGGGGAAAGGGAGGAAAAGCATACAGGAGACCCGGGGCCAATCGTGCACCAGCGTCCCTGGGGACTTCCCTGGAGAGGGTAATAGGGCAAAGTAGCTCCTGCATTTGGCGTTCATTGGAGACGCAAACAGATCGCAGGAAGGCTGGCCCCACTTGCGAAATATCGTGTTCGCAATTGACTGTTTGAGGGACCACTCGTGAGGCAACAGTATTGCTCTGCTCAGCCTGTCGGCTATGACGTTGGATGACCCCGGGATGTGCGTTGCGATCAGAAAGCGACCCGTGGACTCCGCCCATTGCCAAATTCTCATGGCCTCTCTGCATAGTTGATAAGACCTGGTTCCCCCTTGCTTGTTCATGTACCAGACTACAGACATGTTGTCTGTCTGAACTGCAATAGTCCCTAGAGGAAGAAGGGAAGCAAAGTGTTGCAATGCTAAAAACACTGCCCTCAACTCCAGAACATTGATGTGCAGATTGTACTCCAGATTGGTCCATTCGCCTTGGACTGTCTGTCCCTGAAAGATGCCCCCCCACCCTATCAGGGAAGCGTCCGTGGTTATATCGTCGCTGACGGTGTGGGTAGCACAAATGGTCTTCCGCTGGAAAGGTTGCAAGTCTGAAGCCACCAAGTTAGGTGTGATTTGCATGTGTTTGTAATCAGAATTTCGTGTGTCAGAGGTAGCTGTTGGAACGACCATTGTGCAAACAGCAGCCATTGTAGAACTCTCATGTGCAGTCTTCCCAATGGTATCGCAATGAGAGAAGCTGCCATGAGACCCAAGACCTTTAGAACCAGCTTTGCCGGGGATTTTTTGGACGACAGAAGGAGATAAATGTTGTTTTGAAGTGCGACTATCCTTTCTGGAGGAAGCCTTAGAATTAAATGATGCGTATCTAATTCCGCTCCTATGAATAAGATATGCTGTGATGGCTGTAGTAAAGATTTTTCGAAATTTACGGAAATTCCGAGGTGAATACAAAGTTGTAGGGTGTAATCCCTGGCCTGTATCAGTTGACGCCGGGTGGTGGCAGACAGGAGCCAGTCGCCCAGATACGGAAACACCTGGAATCCTAGGCATCTCAGATGAGACGCTACCACTGCCATGCATTTGGTGAAAACCCTGGGGGCTGAGGTCAGACCAAAGGGCAGGGCTCGAAACTGGTAGTGACTGGCTCCCAGCCAGAAGCCCAAATGATCCTTGGACGCCCTGGCCATTTTGATGTGGTAGTATGCGTCCTTCAGATCTATTGAGCACATCCAGTCGTCCTTCTGTAGGAATGGAAGGATCGATTGAAGCGTGACCATTCAGAACTTTTCCTTCTTGACAAAGGTGTTGAGGTTGCTTAGGTCCAGAATCGGCCTCCAGTCCCCTGTCTTCTTTGGAACTAAAAAGAACCTTGAGTAAGTTCCGAATCCTATTTGGTCCGCTGGGACTGGTTGGATGACTTTTTTTCTAGCAGCTTTGAAATTTCTATAGCTGCTGGGTCTCGCAGATGGGGCGGTACATCTGGGAGTTTTCTCTTTGGAATGGGGGTGGATAGGAATGGTATTTTGTAACCTCTGGTAACAACGCTTTTTACCCAGTTGTCTGTAGTAATGTTTTGCCAGGCCTGAGGGTATAAAGCTAGCGACCCCGACTGCCTCCAGAGCAGGACAGTCGGGCCTCCTCTCAGGAATGCTGGAAAGGTTTTCCAGGGGGGGTATCCCTGTCACCTTGGTTTTGCGGACCCCCTCTGCCGCCAGGGCGGCGTCTTCCACCTCTGCCCCCTCCTCTGCCTTTAGAGGGGGCATCACCCTGTGTGCCTGGGAAAGATCCTTGGGGTTTTCGAAACCACATTTTCCCACCACGTTGCCCTTTGGGGTACGGTCTGGAAGGGGTGGAAAAACGGACTCCGACAGCAGACAGAGTCTTTCCCTCCTGTTCACACCGGGTAAGGGTCTCCTTTACTTTGGGGCCAAAAAGTGTGGCACCATCAGATGGGGCGTTAGTAAAGGAAGACTTGAAGGCTTCCGCAAATGAACATAAGCACATCCAGGATTGCCTGCGAAGAGCAATCGCTGAAGCTGCTGCCCTACTCGATCCTTCGGCTGCGTATGATATCAGCCTCATGGATGAGTTAACAATGGATGTAAGGGTATTTAGATGAGCTGTAACTTTCTCTGAGACCGCAGCATCTGTAGTACTCTGGAGGGTATCTCCCAGCTCTTTGACTAGATCCCTCTGTAAACGTGTAAAATGGGTCAAATAGTTCAGGGATCGCATAGAAAAAGCCGCTGAACTAAAAATGCGCTTCCCGTATCTGTCCATAGTCCTAGAATCTTTGTTAGGCGGATGGACAGATGAGGAAGATTCCGACATCTCCTTTTTCGTGGCCGCTGCCACCACCATGGCGTCCACTGGAACTCCCTTTGTGAGGTAAGCCTTGTCTTGGGGTGCAGTGATGTACTTATTAGGCTTCCTAGGGACCGGTTCCACCATGTCAGGTGTCTCCCACGCCCTTCGAGCAATCAACTCCATTAACTCATCGAAGGGCGGAGTGACCCAGGAGGAGGAAGGGCGAGCACCAAATGCCTTCAGCAAGACTGACTCATCCTCAGAAGGGGGGAGGGACTGCCAATCACCTCTCTGCTTCAGGATCTCCAAGATGTCAGAAAAGGAGACATCTTCTGAATGTGACTTTGGGGACCCTTCTGACTCATCCAAGTCAGTATCGGATGTCAAAGATTCTTGTGGAGAATCTAAGTGTCTCCTCTTACACAATCTTTTCCTAGGGACCTCTTCGGGGGGACCATCCGAAGAAGCCTCAGAGGAAGAGGGGGCACCCTCCAGGGGTGGCTGAGACACCGGTGCTCGACACTTGGATGTGGCCGTTGGTGCAGAGGAAGATAACGGTCCTTTATGGGGAGGAGAGGCTGCTTCTACTGATGTGGTTGTCTGGGTAGACAACACCTTCCTCATGAGATCGAAGGCCCCCGAGTCCCGAGTCGAGGAATCTCCCGGTTCCGAAGAAATGGGAAGAATCCCCAAGACAGGCACCGAAGGCATCGACCCCGAGGACGGAGCCGAATCGATCCGTGCCGAGGCCCTGAGAGGAAGAGTCGGAACCGAAACGTCGGTTCGACTCTCGGCCCCGGAACCAAGGATGGATCGTCGGCTCCGAGACTCCGGTACCAGATCCGACGGAGTCGAGGTGAAAGGAGCCGACCGAGAAAAGGACGGTTCTGGCACCGAGGGCTCCACAATCAGTAGATCAACCTCTTCCGGCTCCAAAGACTGGACAGGTCTCGGAGGAGGAAGGGATGGAGATAATGGAAGGCCTTCAAGTTTCGACACCAATTGGGTGGAAACCGAGATAAGTTTGGATAGGGCCGAATGTTCCAATAATTTCTGCACCACGGTCCACATCGATGTCGGAGAGCTTAGAAGAACGGGTCGAAGGAACCGAAGATGGAGCCGACCTCAACAGTGTCGGGGGAGGGAGCTCCATCGCCGGTTCCAAGACTCGAGGCTCGGAAACTGACAACAGTTGAACACTCGGCCCCGAAGTCTGTGGAACCGGTGATCTAACTTTAGTCGAAGAGCTCGGAGCCGATGACTTGGGCTCCGACGTCTTCGATTCCTTCGAGGACTTGGATGCCTGGTCAGAAGCATCCAGAGCCTCCTGAAAGGAAGGTTTTAACAAACCCCTATCCATTAGTTTCCTGCGCCTATCTGTCATGACCCTCCCACTGAAAGAATGACAAACAGAGCAGCCTTCTTGCAGATGGAGAGGGCCAAGACAGTAGACGCAGGAACTATGATTGTCAGTTACTGACATCTTTTGCCCACATTGGCAACGCTTGAACCCTGATTTGGCCTTTTCAGACATGTCACTATAAGGGAGAAAAAAGTCAAATCCAGTAAAATAGTCAAGTCCGGTAAAATTGTCAAATCCAGTAGTGAAAGTCAATCCGGTTGTCAAATCCAATAAGGGGTGGTAGGCCCCGAAGAGAACTCTAACTAAGTTTTACAACTTAACGGTACCGAGATTCCCTTAACCTTACCACACACACACAAATTATCACTAAATAGCTTTATAATACTAAAGTACCAAGAAAAAATACAAGAATAAAATTCTAAATCTTATCTCAGGTGCTCGAGCTCGACCCAGTGATGCGAACGCTGCAGCGGCAAACTAGATCTGGGGTAAAGGCAGAGGGGGATTGTGGGTATTAGGTGATCTCGAGCTTCTTCTCGATGCAGAGCTTGCAAGCGGCCGACACGGAGCCGAGGATCGGCTCCGAACCCATGTGTAAGAACAAAGGCGAGATTGAACACTCTCACATTGAAATGTTAAAAAATACATACTAGTATCCATTGGGAAAGTCAACTACCTCTGAAAACTACCTCATTAATAGCATACTCCTAAGAGAAGACGCCATACTCATGGACCTGGCCTTGGTCTATGGCTGTAAGGAAATCATTCTACTTTGTGTAGCTTAAAACCAAAGGTATGGTATCCAGGTCAAAGGAAGTGATAATTCCATTGTATTTAATTGCCATCAGAGTAATCATTGAGTACAATGTCCCCTTCAGTATATACCTGACCAGACACATACAACTGCAACAATCACAAATATTCCTCACAAAAAGGAAATAGGACATAAAAACATGTCCAGCATGGATTGTCCCAAATCCTACCCCTGTATTCAGTCTCCAAAAGACTGTTGAGGGGGTGATCTATGCCTGATATACAAAGCATCCTTGGATCCCACTCTGATGGATCTTCTGCATATCTGCAAAACAAACAGCATCAGAATTACCCAACCAAGAGAGTTAAATCTTGCTTGTGACATAAATGGGATATGTTGGAGGGGCACATATGTGTCTCCGAGACTACCCATTCTCTGGAACAGGCTTCCGATCCCTGTGAAGCAGAGTGTTTTCCTAACCCAACTGAAGTGTAACTTGAACCAGTGAATGGGAATCAGAAATTAACCCCTGATCTGGCACCCATGTTCTTAATGGACAGGCTGCCTCTAAATGCTTGACCACTCAAGCCCAAGCCAACATATAGGTTCATAGGTGGGTACTAGGCTATTGGCTCTAGGGCCTAATATAAGCTTAGCCAAATGGAACCCTGGCTTTCGCCACCCAAGAAAATTATTTTCCTGTGCCCCTGTCAAGCAGAGCCACAGAAGTGATCCCCGGGGTGAATTTCATATCTCCCATCCAATCATCAAGATTTTTCTTGAAGAGTGCTAATGAGGAGCTTTGTTTGATATAGATAGGTAGTTTGTTCCAGAATATTGGAAGTCTCTGGGACAGGAATCTATCCCTCCAGCATGTTCTGTTTATTGTGGTGACAAGGTTTAGGTCCCTAGCGCGTATAGCTCGGAGGGATTGGAATTTCTTTAAGTGGAGCATGTCCAACAGCTCTGGGTTTGACATAGCTTTGTATGTTAGGCAGAGATCACCTCTGAGAAAAGTGCTAACATTACGTTTACTACAAGTGATTAAATTCATTTATTTGATTTATTCGATGTTAATCTGCTGACAGCTTCCTCCGAGGTTTTCGTTTTCATCACCTCTGAGTAGGCGATATGAGACGGAGTAAAGCTGGAGTTTTTTGAGACGGTCTGCGTAGGGCATCTGTTTGAGGCTGGTAATCCTCTTTGTGAGGTATTTGTGCGGCCTTTCCAGTTGTTGTAGATGTCTTGTGAGGTACATACCAAAAGGGGAGTTGTACTCTATAATGGGTCTAATGAGTGACGAGTAGAGGGGAACAATTACCTTTTTTTTCCTGGATGAGAAACCTTTTGTGATGAGGTGTGCCACGTGGAAGGATTTCCTGACCACTGTAGTGATGTGATTATCAAAGGAGAGACTACTGTCTACCTGTGTCTCAAGGTCTCTTATCACACTTTCAGTGTTAAGTAGACTACCGCCTATGTGGTAGTTCTTGGGTACAGAGTTTTTACCAAAAGGGATGACAATACACTTTTTGGCATTGAGCTTGAGGCTGTGGCTTTGACACCAGGCATCTGTCTCAGTGTGGCCCTTTTGTAGGATGTCTACATCATTAGGAGTTTCGATTATGGCTCCTAGTTTGCAGTCATCTGCAACCTTTGTTAGCCTGTACTTCAGAGAAGTAGATACCAAACAGGAGAGGACTCAGGACTGAACCCTGTGGTACTCCATTTGCCACTGGTCTGAAGTTGGATTTAGAGTCTGCTACTTTCACAGTGTGGGTTCTATCAGTGAGCCAATTGGAAATCCATCTTGTGACATAGGGATTTATACCTAGTTTAGTGAGTTTATCTATAATTCCAGAGTGGGGGATGGTGTTGAAAGCCTTGGCGAGATCTAGATAGGCTGTGTGAACCACCTTACCCTCATCTACGGCTTTGATGACCGCTTCAAAGAAGTCTATCAGGTTTAGGAGACATGATCTGTCTTTTACAAACCCGAACTGGGTAGGGTCCAGAGTCTGGGGATTACCAATGTCATTGTTTATAAGTTCCATGATGATATGTTCCATAGCCTTGCAGACCAGGCTCATCAGGCTAATGGGGGGGGGGGGTAGTTCCCAGGGTCCGTGGTGGCTCCCCCTTTGTGAAGTGTGATAACCGTTGCTGTGGGCCATTCAGTGGGCACAAAGCCTGAGGTTAGGCTACGATTGAACATGGTACTTAGGTGGGGTGCCAGTTCGTTCTGTAGTTCATGTAGAAATGCAGCCTGGGATGTTGTCAGGTCCCATGGATGCTGTGTTCTTGGCTTTGGAGAGTGTGTCTTTTACCTGTGCAGCCGTGATTACAGGAACTTTGCATTCTTCTGGTATAGAGATGGGCCCTTTAGGGGGTGAGAGAGGGGTAAAGATAGCACTGAACCTATCTGTCAAGATGTTGGCAATATCAGTTGGTTCTGTATATTTAGTGCCATTGTGCTGTAACTCAGAGCAGATCTGAGTGTTGTCATTGAGATTCTTGACAGAGCTATAGAATGCTTTGTGGTTGTCTTTAGAATCAGTGGCGATTTTGTTTTCGTAACTAGCTTTGGAGGATTTTATGAGGGATCTCAGCTTCTTACTGAGGCTGACCAGGGAGTTCCTCCAATCATGGTATTTTACTCTTTTTTGCAACAGTTTCTTTCTTCTGTTGTAGAGTTTGTTTATGGCAGGGGACCACCAGATTGGCTTCCTTTTTTTTGGAGGATAGCATCTTGGTTCTGTTAGGGATTGCATGATCCATGCAGTCGTGTAAGTGCTTATACAGTGCATTTGTATAGGATTCAGCAGTCATACCTCTATTGTCCGTCAGCATGGTGTCGTGAAGTTTGCCACTTCTGTCTTAAGAAGCGTGAAGTTGGCTTTGGAGAAATTTTTTACAGTGGTTTCCCTAATGGGGGGTGGGGGGTGGGATGTGGATATCTAGGGTGATTAGCTTGTGGTCGGATCTGACCAACGAGGAATAGATCTCTGGTGTGGAACACCGGTTGCCCAAGTTGGTAATGACCAGGTCTAGGATACTGCTGCCCCTGGTGGGCGTGTGGATAAGTTGATTCAAGGCATTGGAATATATGAATTCCAGAAAACGTTGAGCACAAGAGTTGGTACATGAGTAGCACTTATATACCCCTTGGAATAATCCTAAGGTTCTTAAAACCTGTCAGATACGTTTGGGATGCATGGCTATGCTTAGAAAAGCTCCTGTGATCATTAGCCTAGTATACACTTGTGAATCTGTATCCCTTGCAGAAGTGAGTGGTGACCAGTAACATCAGTCTACTGTTGCTTAGCCTCATGTGCACAGGGAGGTAAGTCAACATAAAGGTAAAAACCAACAAACCCCTGACTGCTGTTTGAATGATGAGTTCTCGTGGTCAACCCTCAGCCTAGTGATGGGGATAAATGGCTGTCCAGGAGGGGACTGATGACTAACAGATAGGGAGGAATACAGAATGCAAAAACAAAAAACAAAAAAAAAGAAAGAAAGAAAAAGAAAAAGGAAGCGGGACTTTGTGAGGTTCACTCTTCTCCCCAGAGATATGAAAGCAGGTAATTGTCTATGTACAGGAATACTTTGGCTCCCTGTAGTCTCTAGTGAAATGCAACTATGGAGAGGCACTTAATGAACACCATGGAAGCAGGCAAGAAACCAAATGATACAGTCCTGAAATGAAAATTTCTGGCTGTGACCAAGAAGCCCAGACACCTCCTAGACTCTTTTGCAATTTCAGACATGGAGGTAGGTGTCTTGGAAGTCCAAAAAGTACACCCAGTCGCTTTCTGACAAACAAGCAAGAATAGACAGCACTGTGACCCTTTAAACATTTATTTTGAGCTAAAGGTAATTAGATGACTGGCAGACAATATGGGCCATAGAGTGTCTGTCTTTTCTAACACTAAAAAAGATTATGAAATAAAATCTTAAGCCTTTCTAATAATCTGGAACCTCTTGAATGGCTTGTTTACTTAACAGGCTTAGCACTTCTTTCCTTACAGCTTGCTTTTAACATGAATACCTGGTGAGAGCAATGATGGAATCTGAGGATGGGAGATAAAGGGAACTGTTTACCTGTGAATATTGTTTCTGGGATGATCTGTTCTCAGTAATCTTTTTCTAAGCTTTCAAAAACAGTGAAGGATGACCTCAACTGCCTGCACAATGGAGTTGTTGGGTAATGACTCAAGACTACTGCTGTTCTCCCTGAAGCTGACTGCATTCCCTAAAGATTATCCATAACACACACATCACTAATGAAAACCAGAATGATGGGACTGTGTCTTCCCAGCATTCTGCTGTACTGTATCAATATCTAAACCAAATGCAACTCAGGTCCCTCCACATTCTGTTAAAGGTCAGCTGTGGGAGTACATTTTAACATCCACAGCACTGAAGGCCTTGTTCTGCTTTTCCATATTTTCTATGTGCTGCTCAACTTTCTTGACAAAACAGGAAAGCTCATGCAAAGGAGGAGCCAAAAAAGATGTATAGGTATTCTCAGCAAAATTCTTAAGAGGAAATCAGAGGTGCCGGATCCTGCTGCTTGAGTAGTGCCTTCTGCTGCTTTATACAAGGCACATACCACAATGTGGCTCATGTTACAACAGATACTGCCCTGTGTCTTTAACTTTCCTTCAGTGATTTATTGAGTAACCTATCCAATGTACGGTGCATTTCATCATCTAGGTCCCTTTGAAAATATGCCATGTGTGTTAGATACTCCAGCACTTTGAAAGCTAAAAGTGGAGTGAACACATGCTTCACAAACCTTTCCATTACACCCGTTTCCTATCAAGGGGACAAACAGCTAGACTGTAGGGAAGTAGAGTGCTTTGCACTGCTGCTGCAGAGACTTTACTGGAAAAGCTCACTCAGACCCTGCCATAGACTGTTGTGAGGGAAAGGATAGCTTGTTTTTACTTTGTTGAAATTTGTATTGTTTCATTGCTTCATCTATTTTGTATATTGTGTTGTATTTTCTTTACAATGTGTTTTAATTGCATTCTGCTTTCAACAGTTTATTTAAACTGGGAAAGAGACCAGTGTTTTGTCTCTTATGAGTCACACACAAATTAGAACAGGTCAATTAAGGTTAATTACCTGTGAACTGAGAGTGGAGCTAGGAAATATACCTTATATTTAAGGAGTAAAAGAAAAATTTCAAGGCTTTACTGGAAACACTTACTCAGACTCTGCCACAGATTGCTGTGAGGGAAATGTTAGCTTGTTTTTTGCTATCTTGTAACTTATATTGCTTCATTACCTTCTTCTATTTTGTATAATGTGGTGTATTATCTTTACAAAGTATTTTAACTGTAGTCAGCTTTCAGTTGCATATTGTAACTGAGAAAGAGACAAGAGCGGTGTCTCTTGTGGTTCACAGAGAAATTAAATTTTCTCCCACCCTCCCACTTTGGTGCTTTTGTGTTTTTAAACTCAACTGTCTCTCTAGCTGCCCACTACTTATGTTAATTTGACCACATATTTTGTCCCCTCTCCTCTTTCATCGGCTATTGTCAGTAAGTACAAAATTATCATTTTATGAAGTCACTCCCTTTCAGCTATTTAAATTTATTGGCCATCCCACTGTATTCCGTACAGTTTGTTCCTTGTGAGAGAAGGAGCATAGGGTTATTATTTCCCAAAGACTGCTGATCACTAGAAAGCCTGCTAGCTGTTTCACAGACGCCAACTTGAAATTTGTGCTTATATTTTGCTGCTGGTGAGGGTGGCCGTGGTGGTACAATGGTTAGCATTGCCGCCTCACAGCAAGAGTTCTCCAGTTCGATCCTCGGATAGGGTGCCTTCTGTGCGGAGTCTGCATGTCCTCCATGTGGTTGCGTGGGTTTCCTCCGGGTGCTCTGGTTTCCTCCCACATCCCAAAGACATGCTGTAGGGAGATTGGATACTCTAAATTGCCCCAAGGCATGAATGTGTGCATGTGTGTGCCTTCCGTGGAAGGTTGGGTGCCGGGCTGGCAACTCGACACCGTAAAACATCACTGCCAATGATGAGCAGACAGGTGATCCACTGTGGTGACCCCTAACCGGGAAAAAAGCCAAAAGAAGAAGAAGAATTCTGCTCCTGGTGAGAGAAGGAGCACAGGGCATTGGTTCTTGACAGTCTCTAATTGGGCAGTATCTCTCTGTGTGGGGCCTTCCTCATTGGTCTGGTTGCTATTAAAGGCAACTACCAGGAAAAGGCCACAGCAAGCCTACAGACCTCTGCATCATGTGGGACAAGACTGCTGATCATCAAACAGCCTGTGGCCTCTACTGTTTTACTTCTTGTTAAGGGAAGAAACAAAGGGGCACTGTATCCCAGCAGTGTGAAACCCCGGTGAGACCAGCACTAGTAGTTATCAGGTAGCAGCCAATCAGGTGTATCCCCTCTTTTCATCATTCTTAAGAAAGCTAATTCTTTGTTTTCAGTAAGTACTGCTTGATTAGTAGCTGTCTAACACAACTTCAGAATATCTTCCTAAATACTTCATCCATTAGTCATCAGGGTCTGTTTTAGTAGTTTCCCCTCAAGTGTTTGGCAGTGCTCTGTACTGATGCAGGAACCTTGAGTTAACATTCTTCCTGTAAAAGCATCCTTGAAATTTCACCAATACTTAGTTGTACACAGGGCAATTAGTCTGCAGTGACAAACACTGCCCCCCCAGAGCTGCAAACCAGATACTCCTGACATTACTTTATACTCTCACCACAATCATCTAATCAATAAAAAGGGCCTGTTGCCATGGATATGAACTTTGCCAATATCCCCACTATCTCTGTTAACAGCTTGGTGGATATGGGCATCCTGAGACAATGTAGACATTGCCTCATGTTTACTGACAACCAGCTAATTCTCAAACAAATTGATAAGGCATGTAAGAGAGGTATTTACACAATGCCACTGGAGGAAAAGCTCTCACATAAAAGCACTTCTCGTGTCAATCAAGTTATCAGCAGCATGCCCGCTGCACCCATCACACATATTACAAAACTGAGACACTTTAAATGTAACCTTTTTAAGCCCCAAAGACCTCCTAGATGACGTATGTGTAACAAATACCCTCAGCAACCCCAAAATGTACTCTTTCAAAACAACTCTCACATCAACACACAGAGCCACATCTTATGGAGCCTCTACTTCTCAGCCCATAAGACAAGCCACCACACAGTTCAGCATTCTGGTCATTGGAGACTCCATTGTGAGACACACTGATGTCCCTCTCTCCACACTAATTAGAAAGTCACAGTCAGTTGCTTAGCAAGGACCAGGATCAGTTACACTGCACACACACTCAGGTCATTGGAACACAAGTACTGGTATGACTCAGCCATAGTGCACATGGGTGTAAATGACCTGAGATGCACCTCCCTAGACTATATGAAGAGTGACATCATGGAGCTCTTGGAATGTACCCCAGGTTGGTATGAGTCTAGCACTGAGCAAAATTCTACCTTCTCCAAGAAGGATGCCACAATACGAATAGACGATGACGGAGTTTAATAATTGGCTTAGTTACTGGTGTCATTCTAAGGGGGTGAAATATTTGTCAGCATGGAAGCAGATGCTCAACAGACCACGCTGCTTTGCCACAGATGGTCTGCACCTCTCCCCTCTAGGCTTTTGAATATTAGCTACAATATTACCCTCAGAGGTAGTGCCTTCTTTAGGCAATGTCAAACTGAAAGTGCTTCTGACATAGCAAATCAAAACCGGGAAAATATAAAGGTGTTGCTGCTCAATGTTGAGTCTCCGTCACTTAATTATTCTATAAATTTTAATTTTTATGCAGATCGTTCTTCTACGAATTTGATTTATTATAGCTTCTGTATTTTTTGTGGTGCCTACTATATTGGTAAAACCAATAGAACTTTCAGAGAGCGTGTACAACAGTATATCAGGGATGTTAAAAATGGAGTAGAAACAAACGCTCTAGCGAAACATGTTCTTACTAATGGCCAAGATCATAGTTTTAGATTTTTTGTGTTAGAATTGATTGATGTAAATGATAGAGGTGGTAATATAAGAATTAGAACTGAGGCGTGCGAACAGAAATGGATATTGTACTTTTGAGCTGATAAATTACCTGGTATTAATGAGGCTATATCCTTGAAGCCCTTTCTTTGTACTAGGCCCTTTAAGCAATAATATGTTTCATCTGACTTCATAATTAGTTGTATTTATTGGATTTGATGGATGCTGACTAGTTAAAAGTGAGTGGGTTTACTTTTTAGTTGTGTGATGAAGAGGCCTTTTATACCTTGAAAGCACTTACCTATTTTAACTTGATTTTAATTAAAAGCCATTTTTCACCTACCTGGGACCCAGCTTTGTATGTTTTTCCTGAGTTTACTACTTTTTACTATACCTGGGACCCGTTAGCCTATTGCTATTTATTTTTCCTGATAAGGGAATCCATGGTGGGCAGCCTAAACTGCCCCAACAGAGTCCGCCAGTAACAAGGGAAGCCACTATTTCAGGTACACGGCCAGGATCAAGGGTTAAATGTTTTAAATGTAACCAGTGGGGCCATGTACCATATAGATGTCCACGGAGGCAAGGTGGGGAACAAAAGGTGGGAGAGCCAGTGAGTGAGAATGCCAGAATGCCAGCAGTAAGTTTTTAGAGACAACAATGGTACCAAACTACGACAAGAGGTTATAACCTATCTTAGTAGATAGAAAACAGGCCACTGCTAAGAGAGATACCACCTCTGACCAAACCATTGTGAAGCCTGCAATGGCTAAAGAGGAGCACTACTTGCTTGGGCAGTTGACTTCAGTCAGAGTTTTAGGATGGACCCCATTCCAAATACCTCTGGCTAGGGTTCACCTTGACTGGGATGGTGGAAAAGTAAGCAAGCAAATACGTGTGTTTGAGGATATCCCTTACAGATGTCCTGATAGGGAATGATTTTGATAATACAGTACCTTGTGTGCATGCAGTTACACGCAATCAGACTTGGAGACAAGTATGTGGGTCTGGTAGCCTGGGGGGGGGTACCCAGACAAACCGCAGATTTGATGCCAGGACTGGTGTGGTGGATACTTCAGGGAGGGAGCTACCCTGTAGCCGTGAGACTAAAGGTGAGCTACAGCTGCTGGTGGGTACTGATGTTCCTTTAGACAGACTGACTGCAAGGGCAGAGGTGAGTAGTAGTACCCAGGCTGACAGTGAGCCACCGCTGTCACAGGATACCAGACTTCCTGTGGAAGGGAGAGCTGGGTAGGGTTACAAAGACAGAGTTAAGACAGGCTCAGCTCTCAGACCCTACACTACAAGGCTTGTGGGATGTAGCCAGGGAGGCACCTGATTCTCAAGGAAAAGGGGAATCTGTATACTGGCACAAAGAGTTACTGTACAGAGAGTGGACTCCTGAGGGAGGGCTACATGGTGAGAGAATACAGTAGTTGGTAGTGCCCACAGCCTACCGCCTGGCACGTCTAGCCACAGCCCATAATATGCCCTTTGAAGGTCATATGGGCATAAAGCATACAAAGAGATGTATTATGCAGAATTTTTATTGGCCTGGGATTTCCAGGGATGTAAAAGGGTACTGCAGGATCTGTGAGTAGTGCCAAGAAGTAGGCAAGGCAGAGACAAGGTCAAAGCTCCTTTGGTACCTTTGCTTGTGATTGAGGACCCATTTCAGAGGGTAGCTATGGATATTGTGGGGCCTCTGAGTTCCACAGGAAAGAAGTATATCCTAGTGGTAGTAGATTATGCTACCAGATACCCTGAGGTAGTGGCTCTGTTCTCCATTGAGGCAGAAAAGGTGGCAAATGCTTTGTTAGAGATTTTCAGCAGGGTAGGTTTCCCAAAAGAAATACTGACTGACAGAGATGCCAATTTCATGTCAGACCTGCTGGCTTGTCTGTGGAAGCACTGTGGGGTGAAGCGCCTAAAGCCAACCCTACCGTCCCAGACTAATGGTCTTGTGGAGAGGTGAAACTATACACTAAAGACCATGCTACGGGCATTTGCATACCAGTTTAAGAAGGAGTGAGACAAATATTTGCCCCAGCTGTTGTTTGCTTACAGAGAGGTGCCCAAGGAATCCACAGCTTTCTCACCTTTTAAGTTGCTATATGGGCATAGGGTGAGGGGACCTCTAGATTTGATTTGCGATGAGTGGGAGGGTGAGTAAGACCTCAGGACAAAGCTCAGGGAACTCATGGGCTTGGCCCAGGAGAACCTGGCAGGAGCCCAACAGCAGAAAAAGGTCTGGTATGACAGGAATGCTTGAGGTAGAGCTTATGCTGTAGGGCAGCAGGTTATAGTTCTCATTCCTGTCGGACACAACAAGCTGCAGGCAGCTTGGGAGGGACCCTTCGAAGTGGTAAGCAAGGTCAGTGCTGTTAAATGTATGGTAGAACAGCTAGGTAGGAGGCAGGGGCACAAATTGTACCATGTTAACATTGTGAAACCTAACCATGATAGGAAGGCCCTGGTGCTAAGTATTTGCAGTAGAAGGCAGTAGGAGTCTGAGGGGGATCTATGGCTACAAGGGACCCAACCAGCAAAATCCCAAGTTACTATGGAGGAGTCCAGGGTTGCAGGCATATGAGAGAACACTACAGCACTGTACTCGGGTCAGCAATGCCAAGGCAGCTGAAATCTCAAGACAGGGAACTGGGTAATGTATTCCCAGATAGGCTCATACCTCTCATGCAACATTTCTCAAGGGTCACTTGAAAAACTAGCTTGAGTTGTAAAGGGAAGAAGAAGAGTGAAAAAGGGAGAGCCTACCAGCATAGCTAGCTGGAATTTTGTAAATAATTCTATGTCATTTGTGAATATCAACATGATTTATACAGAAGTGTGTGACAAAGGGAGATACTGCTAGCACAGCTATCTGGAATTGTGTAAATAATTATATGCCATTTGTGAATATCAACATGATTTATATAAGTTGCCTGTGTTACAAATGTAGTAGAACTGTATGTCATGTGTATATCAAACTAGGTTTGTACAGACGTGTGTTAAAAAGGTTTGTGCAAAGTGCTTGAAATGTATCCAAAGTGTGCCCTACTGGAAGCGAACAGAAATGTACATGCACTAGTGTAACTGTTTAAATGCATATATTTTAATAGTGGAAACTGGAATACAGGAGATTAACTTTAGAAAAAATACCTGAAATTAAATTACTTTATGGTAACCAGAGAGAGAATGTCTGTACTAGGGAGTTTTCTGTATTGTCTTTAAAGTGAACTGATTACTAGTTCTGAAAACATGAAGGAAAGTAATTGGTTTATGACTTCCAGCATCTGCCAAAGATCTGAGATCCATGTATTTTCACAGGTAGATGCTAAATACTGCTAGCTTCTAGCAGTAGGGGTTTCATGAAAAGACATGACAAGAAATGATGTCATTCTGCAAGCTATCCTAGCAGCAATATTTCAAATTTTCAGATATTAATTAAAGAAGTCTCTGAGACAGAGAAAGCATTCTGTATTCTGTCTTGGACATGACAACAACAAGAAGATCCATTCACCACATCTGCCTTGCTCTTACGTAAGTTAACTAGGGTATAGTAATTCTCTTAAATTCAGTCAGGAATATTGTGAAGCATAGATTAGATGTTTTTCTTTATTTATTTGAGACTGTCCTACAATGTTGTTTTAAATATTTCATGTGGTTTACCACTCTGATGTCACTGTGAATATATACGGAGTATTTTTTTTGTTCTTTTATTATGTATTATTAAATATATTTAAACCTTTCATTGTGGCTGATCTTTGTGAGACATATTTAAGTTTTAAGAGTACTTGCATATTTATTTGGTGAGACTAAATGGGTCACTCCTAACAGCCTTGCTCTTGGTCAAACTACCATTTGTCTTAATAGTAACATTACAGAGTAAAATTGGACATCCTTTGTTAAGGGCCTTAAAGTAGCTGATAAGGAGTTGGCTGGTGGCAGTGATAACTACCTCATAGTCTGGGCAAAAGGGGGCATAGCTAATACACCTGTGCCAGCCTTTCCCATGTGTATGTGTGTGAGTGCGTATGTAAATCAAATCTCAATGAGTGTGTGTGTCAACTACTTGGGAAGGGACACAAAGCACTGGATGGACAGAGAGGGTGCTGGAGGTCTTGGCTTGGCCTCCCAGCTGAGATTTCAACTCTATAGCTGTGCCAGTGGGGAGTCTTATTGGGCATCTGGAAAAAGGGGAAGAAACCAGCCCCGGACTGACTGTGGTCTCTGTGTGCTCTTAAGGGAAATTGCACTTGATGCAGAGAGCTGCATCTGGAAACACTGTGTGTGTACTTGTCATCCTCCCAGTGTATGTCCCCCACTGTTACTAGTGGTAGTGGTGAGGACTGAGGCTCCTTGATTACTGGTCCAGTGGTGGGTCATCACAAAAATAAGGACATCTGTGCAGTCACTAAGACATGGTATAATGCTGCAGCGAGCACACAGCATTCCAAGGCTATAATATCTTCCACACATTTAGACCATCTACTACAAGCACAAGGTCTAAAGGTGCAAGTGTCTCTTGATTTATATCAAAAATAAACATACCTCAAGGCTGGCAAAAAGGTCAATGCACTTGGGTTTCTCCAAATTCACCTCACCATAGGCAAAACACCATACCACTTCCTTGCAAGACATAGGTCCCCCTCTATGACCCAGGAAACCCATAACACATACTTAAGCTTACGAGAACCACTCATCATACAACCCAATGTTATATTCATGGGCAAGTTTAATTACCACATTATCAATGGACAGGCACAGAGATTCTTGGATTTTGTAAATACAAACTCCCTGCACTAGACTATCAATAGGCTGACTGGGGCACAAACATACTGGATCTGGTCCTCACTAACAAATGTGTGCCAAATTTGGACCCCTAGCTAAGCATGGAATGTTCAGGAACTACTCTAAGGCTCATCATCATAAACATCAATTAAATGATAAGGTGGAAAAAGTTCAAGCCCCCAAAAACCCTGACATCACTGCTGCGTACACAGAACTGTTCACAGATATCCTATACATGTATGTTAATAGCTGCATAGAGGCAGCTGTACCCACCAGGAATAAGTTCAGAGCTAATTCAAAAAACAAGCCATCCTGGTAGAATCACAATATCAATGGGATGTATATCTTAACCAGCTATATGTCTCCCGCCATATCCTAAAAAAGCTCACAATGCACACCTGGACCTGGTGGACACAATTAGCATCCAACCTAACACGCTATTCATGGGAGACTTTAGCTACCCCTCTATAGAGTGGAAATCCTACACAGCCTCAAATTTACAGGCACAGAGGTTCCTGGACTTTGTAGACCCTTGACCAAATAGTGAATATGTCCACTAGAGGCTCCAACATACTGGGCCTTGTGCTTACAAATATGGGAGAACACTGCACCCACTAATATCTTGTCCTCCCTGGTAAGGTCTGACCATAAAGCTGTCTCCTTAGAAATCAAAATCAACTCTATAATTCCTTTAAAACCAGTAACAGTTAGGAACTATTCCATGGCAAATTACCTGTTACTGAACGATCATTTGTCA
This sequence comes from Protopterus annectens, assembly GCF_019279795.1. Classification (NCBI taxonomy): domain Eukaryota; kingdom Metazoa; phylum Chordata; order Ceratodontiformes; family Protopteridae; genus Protopterus; species Protopterus annectens. The sequence goes on along the minus strand of NC_056732.1, from coordinate 1,015,898,105 downwards.
AAGTTCAGTGCCCCTCCAAACCCAAAGAACACACCAGCCTATGCTGAATTTCTCTCAGAACCTCTGTACAACCATGTCAATGGTTGAACAGAGGCTGCTGTACCTACCAGAAGTAAGCCCAGATCTATCACCAGAAACAAACCACCCTTGTGGCATTCCAAATTAAACAGGCTATACAACAAAAGGAAAAAAATATGGCAAAAATCAAGAAGGGTAATCCCCATAAAGATAAAACCTCTCTCATCACAGTAAAAAGGCAAATGAGAGGGTTAATTAGGTCAAGCAAATCCAACTTTAAGCTTAAGATATCCTCCCATAAGGCCTTTGACAGCTATGTCAGAAAGCTCTAGGGCAGCACACAGCAATGTGCTGAACTGGTGGTTAATGATGCCACATTCCTCGTGCCTGGTGATACAGCAAACCTGTTAGCAGACAAATTCATTTCCACTTTTACTCTCCCCTCACCCCCAACTATCCCCTAATAATACCCTCAGACACAACCCCTCTAACTATAATTAGGAGCACATACTGGTTGCACTACTAAAGCCAAGAACATGGACTCAATGGGCCCCGATAACATCCCAGAATGTCTCCTGAATAGTCTAAAATACAACTTATCAGGACCCCAGGAGTCATTAACTATAGTCTTAAAGTGGGCTTTGCGCCAAGTGAATGGAGGACTGTGACGGTCACCCCTCCCTTCATAAGGAAGGTCCCTCAACAGATCTCGGAAACCACAGACCAAATAGTCTGACTCTGACTAGTCTTATTTGCAAACCCATGGAAAGAATTATCATGGAAATTATTAACATGGACACAGGAGACCTCCAGCCACTGGACACATCCCAGTCTGGCTTTGTCAAAGAAAGGTCATGCTTACTAAATCTGGTGGACTTCTTTGAAAAATTCAGTAAGGCAATAGGTGAGAGGAAAGTGGTGCATACTGCCTGCCTAGATCTGGCTAAGCCATTTGATACAATACCCCACAATGGCATTGTTAACAAACTTACTGAACTAGGTATAAACTCCTTTATAATATGCTGGATAGCTAGCTGGTTCTCTGATAGGACCTAGGAAGTTAGAATTGGTGAGACTACCTCCACAAAGAGGATGGCCACCAGTAGATTCCACCAGAGCTCTGTGCTGGCCCACTCTTCTTTGACATCTACTTCTCGGATGTCAAAGCCAATGTCAAAGGCCTCTGACTGACCAAGTCTGCAGATGATTGCAAACTGGGAGCAGTCATTGAATCCCCCCAAGATGAAAACACCCTTCAGGAAGGTCCAATACAGACAAACACTTAATGCGAAAACCATGGCTTAAAACTCAGTACCAAGAAATGTATTATAGTAAATTTTGGGAAATCTGCCACCCCATTAACTACATCATCAATAAGGAATCCTTAAAAGTTGATTCATAGTTAGGGATTCGGGAAGTCGTGTACATAATAACCTAGTCTTCAGACAACATGTGTCCAAGGCAGCAAGAAAATCCTTCTGTGTTGCTCAACTTGTAAGCAACATCTATGTCCAGAGAGGTCATCATACCACTGTATTTGGCCCTCAACAGGCCCGTCATAGAGTATAATGCCCCTTTGGTATTTACCTGACCAGACACATGCAGCAACTGGAATGTCCACAAAGGTTCTTTACAAAAAGAATGCAGAGATGAGACATAATGTCTTACGTTGATCATCTCAAAGCCCTGTCTATTTACTCAGTATCATACAGACATCTGAGAGGTGATCTTTGCCTGGCATACAAGGCATCCCTTGACCCTGTTTTGATGATTTTTTTGCACATCTGCAAAACAAACTGGATCAGAATTACTAGAGTAAAAGATGTAAATTTTGCTTGCAACATAAACAGCATATGTTGGAGAGAGAGAGACAGAGTTATGTTTCTCAGAGAATTCCCATTCTCTGAAACAGGCTCTCCATCCATATGAAGCACAGTTCCTCTCTATTCCTATTTAACTGCAACTTGGGCCAATTGATGGGTAATTGGAAATTCACCCCTGGTCTGACTCCTATGTCTCAAATGAACAGAGGCAGTCAGTAAATTACCCCTATAAATCAAATATAAATCACATTTGTGGGTCACATTTGGGTTGCACAGTTAAGCTTTTAAGGGCAATAGTGGTTGTTAGCCTAGTTTATACCTATGAGCCTATAACAGATGGAAGAAAATCATGGCAAACATTAGGAGGTGTAGCACCCAGCAGGATAAAAGCACTCTCATCAAACTAAACAAACTCAGAGGAAAAATAAAGTCTACCAAAGCAAAATTTGAAGTAAATTTGGCTACCAGGCCAAGGATAACTACAAGGCATTCTTTAGTGATGCCTGCAACCTCAAAGGCAATACACAATTGTGTGCAGAGCTCATTATTAATGGAGCTACCTACAGTGAGTCAGAAGACATAGCAAACCTACTGGCAGACAAATTAATGTCTAACTTTACTCCTCCCTCCCCCTCAACTGCCCCTCAGGAAATACCATTAAATATAACTCCGCCTTACTATCACTAGGGAATAGGTCCTCAATGCTGTCGCTAAGGCCAAAAACACTGGATCAAAGGGCCCAGACAATATCCAGTATGTCTTCTAAATAGCATGAAATATGAAATATCAGGGTCTCTAGAATATCCAAACAGGCTTCATGCCTAACAAATGGAGAACAGCAACAGTCATCCCTCTGCACAAAGGTGGGCCTTCTACAGACCCTGGAAACTACACACCCATAAGTCTCACTAGTCTCAAATGCAAAACCATGGAAAGAATTATCATGGAAATAATCAATAATGACACAGGAAACTTCTAGACACTGGACCCAACTCAATTTGGTTTGAAAAGGGAAGGTCATGCCTACTCAACCTGGTGAACTTCTTTGAGAAGGTCACCAAAGCAATAGATGAGGGTAAAATGGTTCAAAATGCCTACTTTGACCTAGCCAAGCCATTTGACACAATACTCCATTTGGGCATTGTTGACAATGGTATAAACTCTTACGTCACCCAGTGGATAGCCAGCTGGTTCACAGACAGGACCCAGGAAGTTAGAATTGGAAAATCTACTTCTACAAAGAGGCCAGTCATTAGTGAAGTCCTTCAGGGACTTGTCTTGGGAGCGCTCCTTTTGGCATTTACTTTTCTGAAATCAAGGTGACTGTCAAGGGCCTCTGACTGAACAAATTTGCAGATGACTGCAAATTAGGAGCAGTCATAGAATCCCCCAGCGACATTAAAGTTCTCCAGGAAGGGCTGACACAGACAAATAAATTGTGTCAGAGCCATGAAAAGTAAATGCCAAGAAATGCATAATCGCATCCTTCAGGAAGTCGTTCATCCTTGGTAACTATTATATTGACAACACATCCCATAAGATGACTTAGCAGTCAGGGAGTTGGGAGCACACAATGACAGCAATCTAGCCTTTGACCAGCATGTGCCTACAGTAGTGGCAAAAGCATTCTATGCTGTGCAGCTTATAAACAAAGCTATGGTCTGTAGGTCCAAGGAGGTCATTGTTCCACTGTATTTAGCATTCATCAGACCTGTCATTGACTAAAATGCCCCTTTTGGAATACACCTAACCAAACACATCCAACAACTAAAACATCCATAAAAGTTCCTCACCAAAAAAATACATGTCCTATGTAGATCTCCTAAAAGCCCTATTCCTGTATTTTGTCTCCTACAGGCTGCTGAGGAGAGATCTATGCCTGGTATGCAAGGTGTTGTCAGACCCCAACCCTGACAGACCTTGTACATAGCCGCAAAACAACCTGTTCTAAAGACTTAAACTTGCCTGTGATATAAATATTACCTGCTGGAGAGACAGGTATGTTTACCAGTGAATACCCCTTTTCTGGAACAGGATTCCCCATCCATGTAAAGCAGAGTTCCTCCCTAACCCAATTCATGAGTTACTTGGAGAACTGGATGGGGAACAGGAAATTCATCTCTGGTCTGGCACCGAGGTCACTGATGGTCAAAGGCAGCCTGTAAATGGTTCATCTCCCAGGCACTTGCTTGTAAATGTTTCATCTTCCAAAACTCTGCTTATACTTATCAAGAGTACCAGATCTTCTCAGAGGTTTGGGATGCATGGCTAGGCTTAAAAAAGGCACTAGTGGTTATTAGCCCAGCACACACCTGTAAACATATGATACAATGGTGTCTAGCTTAGAAGAAGAAACAACCAGACTCCCAAGAAACTTTGGTGGCAATGTTCAGATTATTCACCACACATAAAACCACTGGGGGTTGATGGGGGGGGGGGGGGCTGGTTGCAAACTTGTAGGTGCCCTGTAGTCTTCTTTGTGGGAAAGGAAGGAGATCAGAATTCCAACCTCCTTTCTACTACATCAGCTATAAATATTCCCCAACTTTGGGTCAACAGGTATGTAGGGCATTTATCCATTTTTCTTCATCTAAATCTACTGGGAAACCTGATGGAAATACAAAAATTTAGTCTCCTTAACAGCCTACTTGTGTCACAAGTGGAAACTCTGAGTCAGAAGAATATAATGCTGTCTTGACAAGTGTAGAAGACCATTGTGAAGATGTGCCTAGAAGAACTGCTTGAGAAAAAAAAACAATACTCTCAGACAAACTTAAACTACACAAAGAAAGGATCTAAGGAATGGCTAACAACATCAATGTCAATGGAAGCAATACTGGAGGAACATGCATTGGGATCATGGATTACTGAGGGCTCCAAAACACAACACCAGCACTGGAATAGTCAAGATCACTATCAACTGTGACATTAAAGGGGCTGGTGAAATAAGCAAGGGTACTGGCAACAATAGCACCAGCAAAAAAGAAGCTCCAGGTGGGAAAGAATTAACACCTCCAATCCCAGTTATTCAAGTCAGATGGGATGGCAGAAGTGTCCTAGGATCTCTTACCCCTGGCCTTCAGAGTGGTTTTATCCAAGTTACTATAACCAATAAAGGGCAGTTGAAGAGTAAAGGGGGTTGGATGTATCATATCTGGATTCTATTGCTTAAGAGGGAATATTAACTTCAGAACTCTAAACGCTCCACATTTAGAACAATCAGAATGTTAAAACATTCCTTAGAATCTACAATACTGTCTTTCAGCAAAACGTTAGGGCCAGAAGACCCAACCAAACTTGTACGGTAGGTTCTGGTATTTTAGTACTAGTAGTAGTAAGTGAAACAGCAAGAATAACTTTTCTAGGAAAAAAAAATATTTAAACTTAATTTAGGGGAGGGAAGGATATGCATGCCCCTTATCTCCAGCAGCATCCAAAAGCTGTTCTAAGTTGTCCAAGGAGGAACCAGACTGCTCAATCAATACAAAGTCTGGCCAGACAGCAGTTAAAGCTTGGTGCAAAAAATATACCTGAAGGTATACATTATCCTTTCTACATGTTGCATGGTTTAATGCAAACTAAAAAGTACAGTGGAAAGTATTATGGCATTCCTCTAAACACTTTAAAACAGAGCTTAAGATGTCACTAGAGGGCCAATGATGGAGAAAGTTAACACAAATACTTAATGGCAGAAAAAGCTTTAAAAAATTAAACACAGCAAAAAGTAGAAGAGGAAAGAGAAAGAAATTACTGCAAATTTGCACTCAGTGTAACAATAAATCTGATTAAACAGGTCCATCCACAATAACAGCAGGACTAAAGCCAACAGGCCTTAAAACAACTCGGTGACTTAAACTTTCCCAGGCTGTCACAATCTCTCTTTCCCATCCCATAATGCATTCCAATGCCAAGCCTTTCCTGCTCTGATGTGACATGTGCAAAGCCTCAAAATACTCATGGCTCTAATACTATGCATGATATAGGTGAAGAAAAGAGGGTATGTCAATAAGAATGGACCTCCTCTACAAGATCTTACCTTGAAGTAAAGTACATAACCTTTGAATCCAATAAGAGAAGTCCATCCTCAGTAACAACTGAACTGAGCCCCTTGCTAATCATACTGGGCAGTTTCTCTTACAGGAACATACCATTACAACAGTGGCGCTAACAGAAAACTTGAATCTTTATATCATATCCACATATCCACCTTAAAACTAACATATGAAAGTGTTAATAGAACACAAGTGGCTGTTGTTCAAATATTACCCAAAGCTGTGTTTTGGGTGGGAACATGGATGTAACAATCACTCTAGCAGAACAAGCCTTTGCAGCAAAAGGAAGAAAGAAAATTATTATATTTAGAGGAAAAATTCGATGTTGTCAATGAACCAGTTAGTTAAAGTGACTTCAAAAACATTCTGTCCCATTCTTTTGTTGGAGAAGACCTGAAAAGCTGAATACTGTTGAGAATGGACTTAGCCGTCTCAAAAGAGACTATTAACTGATGCTGCATATCCATAAAATTAAACAAATACTCTCTGTTATTGAAATAGTGTGGAAAATAAACACTGGTAGACAGCTATATTGACTGAGACTGGATTTAGCAGTGACTTTAAGCATAAATGAGGGACTAGTAAAAAGACAGACATTTTTATGGAACGTCAAGTAAGGTGGTTCAACTAACAAAGCTCGGAGTTCAGAAATTCTTCCAACAGATAAGACAGCTATAAGAAAAAGTGGTTTCCAAGAAAAGTATTTAAGCTTACAGGAGTTCAAATGGAGCAAGGCCAATAACACAAAGTACAAATCCCAGGGTGATAGTGTGTGCTCAAAAGGAATAAGCCTTTGGGGAAGGTTTTGCAGCTCTTAAAAAAAGCCAGTGATGAGAAGCGATTTTGATGAAAGAATGACAGAGCCCAGATGGAATGGGAGCAAAAGAGGGTGTCCAGACCCTTTGCAACAACCCAAAGGGCGAAGAAACTGGCCTACTTCACTATAAGTTTTGCATCTGCTGGGCTAATGGGAATTCCATCCATGTGAAGCAGAGTTCCTTCCTAACTCAAGTGTAACTTGGGCAATTGGATGGGAAACCGGTAATTCATCCCTGGTTTGGCACCTATGTCTCTAATGGACAGAGGTAACATGTAAATGGTTCATCTCCCAGGCCCATGCTTACACTTATCAATGGTATCAGATCTAGTCAGAGATTTGGGATGCATGGCTAGGCTTAAAAAGGCCCTTGTGGTTGTTAGTCTAATAAACCCCTATGAACCTATAAGAGAAAGTGAATGATGTGTATGATGTGTATCACTCTGGAAGAAAAGGGTGGGTTGATGGCCATTGCTGCAAGTAGAGATATTAAGAAGCAGAAGCAAGGAAATCATACTTGATGGAACCAGTATAGGGCTAAAAGAAAGGTCTTAGATTTGTGTTGTTGAGCTTTCTGAATAGGCCCTGTCATCAGAGGAAAAGTACAGTTTTGTACCTACCATAAATGTAGATGTCCGATAGGAATGCATCTGCAGTCCTTACAAATGGGTAGTCCTGTCGTCAGGCAGCCCTTCGGTCGGTCGGATTCCAAAGTCTGGGTCTGGCTTCGGCTGGTGTCGCACTTCACCCGACGTCATCACTGCAGTTTTTCGGGTATAAAGGCATCAGCCGACGCCATTTTCCTCAGTGTTTCTTGCCCCAGATGCCAGGTGCCCTCTTGGATGGCTAAATTTGGATAAATGCCAATGTTTCCAAATAGTAGAGAGCAAACACATAAAATAAGCATGTATGTACATATATACAAACAAATACACCATAATAGATCCCCCCCCAAGCTAGCTGAAGGATGGCAAATACCCTAGGAGTACCACAGAGGGGAAGGTGGGTGGGTAATCCTGACTGCAGATGTATTCCTATCGGACATCTACATTTATGGTAGGTACAAAACTGTACTATGTCCTTCAAGGATGCATCTGCAGTCCTTACAAATGGGTAGAATACCATAGCTAAACTAGGGAGGAGGAAAAAGGAGAGATTATGGTGTAGTTAGGATCCCTTGCAAAACAGCAGTGGCAAAACCTGCTCGGGATCTAGAGTATAAAGGTAAATTGTAATGCTTGGCAAATGTATGCACGGAGGTCCAAGTAGCAGCCTCTATAATGTCCTTGGTAGCCACTCCTCGTAAGAAAGCTGTGGTAGTGGCTGTAGCCCTTGTGGAGTGAGGCCTGATGTTCTCTGGAGTTTTCTTTCCATGGTAGGAGTAACAAAATCTAATGCAATTTCCTATCCATTTGGAGATTGTCTGTTTTGAAATTGGTTTTCCTTCCTTTCCTGTTGCATATGCTACCAGAAGCTGGTCAGTTTTTCTATTGGACTTGGTCCTGTCCAGGTAGTAGCGTAATTGTCTATGTACATCCAAGGTATGCAAGAGTCTTTCTCCTCTGTTCTGTGGGTTGGGGAAAAATGTAGGTAGGTGGATAGCCTGATTTAAAGACACTCTGGATACCACCTTAGGCATAAATGTAGGATTTGTTCTCATGGACACTCTATCTTGATGGAAGATCAGGAAGGGTTGCACTGCCATTAATGCCTGTAGTTTAGAGACCCTTCTTGCTGAGGTGATTGCCAGCAGGAAAGCAGTCTTCCAGGATAAGTATTGTAATTCTGCTGTTGCTGCTGGTTCGAAAGGGGGAAGTGTCAATTTTTCTAGTACAAAGTTCAAGTCCCATGCTGGCAATGGTGGTTTCCTGGGAGGTTTTACATTTTTAATTCCTCTCAGAAACTGTCTGAGCAGAGGATGAGAGAAGACAGGAGGATCCAAGCTGTATTCTGCTGAAATAGCTGATGCATGTATCTTGATGGAAGAATAGGACAGGCCTGTATGGAAGAGCTCTGACAAGTACTCCAGGATGTTGGCTATGTTTACCAGTGCCACATCTTCTCCCTTTGCAGTACTCCAAATGAGATATCTTTTCCATTTTGCTGCATAATTTTTTCTTGTTGAAGGTCTACGAGCCTCAAGGATTATGTCTTTAACCCTTTGGGATAAATTTGGGTTAATTGCTCTTATGTAATGTTCCAGGCAGTTAGCTGCAGAGTTTTCAGGTTTGGATGCAGGATGTTGTAGTTGTTCTGTGTTAACAGTAATGGGATCAGCGGTAGTGTCCATATTTGTTCCCGAGACATGCTCCTCAGCAATGGGTACCAATGTTGTCTTGGCCAGTCTGGAGCTATCAGAATGATCCTTGGACGTTCCTCTTTGATCTTCAAAAGCACCTTGTGCATCAAAGGAAGTGGTGGGAATGCGTATGCTGTCAGGTTTTTCCAACTGAAAGATAGGGAGTCCACCTTCCAAGCAAGTGGGTGGTACGTCCTTGTGCAGAATTTCTTTAGCTGGTGATTGAGTGGGAATGCAAATAAGTCTATTTGTGGTAATCCCCATTCTCTTGTGATGGCTTTGAAGATGTCCGGATGCAGCATCCATTCGTGGGCATCTGTGGTAGTTCTGCTTAATATGTCTGCTAGAATGTTTTCTTTTCCCGGTACAAAAATTGCTTGTAACTGAATGCTGTAGCTCAGAGCCGCATCCCATAGGTCCAATGCCAGCCGGCATAGAGGATATGAATGTGTGCCTCCCTGTTTGTTGATGTACCACATAACTGTGGTGTTGTCTGTCCTTATCATCAACTGACCTTCTTGGAGAAATGGTCTGAATGACTGGATTGCCAATTTTACTGCCAGCATTTCCTTTAGATTTATGTGCAGGCGCAGCTGGTCTTGAGTCCATAAGCCTTGTATGCACTTGCCCAGCATGTGTGCCCCCCAACCGAGGTCTGAGGCATCTGTCGTGATGGTTTGGCTTGGTTGACTGTTGCAGAAGGGCAATCCTGTGTTTGATTGACAGGCCTGAGCCCACCATAGGAACTCTTGCTTCAGGCATGGGATTATTGGAATTTTGGTTTCTAGGCTGTGCTTGTGTTGGGACTACAAATTCTTTAGGTACCACTGTAGCTTTCTCATATGCAGTCTGGCATGAGGGACCAGAATTATGCAGGATGCCATGAAGCCTAGGGCTTGTAGTACTTTTCTTGCAGTTAGATGGTTCTGCTTTGTTAATGCCAAGAAGTAGAGAGGTAGTTGCTCTTTCTTTTCTGCAGTTAGGAATGCCATTTGTTTTGATGTGTCCAGCTCTGCACCCAGAAAGGTTATTCTTTGGGATGGAATCAGCCTTGACTTTTTTTATATTGACTGTATATCCCAGGGCTTGCAGCAGGTAAATGACTCTTTGTAAGTCTTCTGTTAGCTTGCTTTTGTTGTCCGCTTGTATCAGGCAGTCGTCCAGGTAGGGATAAATTTGGATCCCCTGAAGTCTGCAATGAGCAATTACTGATGCCAGGCATTTCGTGAACACTCTGGGCGCAGTAGATAAGCCAAAGGGCAATGCTGAGAATTGATAATGCTCTGATCCTGCAAGAAATCTGAGGTATCTTCTGCAAACTGGTCGTATGGGGACGTGCAGGTATGCCTCCTTGAGATCTAGAGTTACCAGCCAAGACTCCTTGCCCAGCATGGGAAGAAGCTGCTGTAGGGTCAGCATTTTGAATTTTGGAACAATGAGGAATGTGTTTAAAGCGGACAGGTCGAGAATAGGCCTCCATTTGCTCTCTTTTCTTGGTACCAGGAAGAGTCTGGAGTAAAATCCCTTTCCTTGTTCCATAGATGGTACCTTTTCCACAGCTCTCATTCTTAATAGTTGAGATATTTGCTTTAGAGCTTCTGCCCTTTGAGTAGGTGGTAGGTTTGGCATTCCTCTCTTTCCTGGTAGAGTATGGAAATGGAACCTGTAACCTTGGTCTATAGTTTGCAAAATCCATTTTTCCCTTGTGATGCAATGCCAGTTCTTTGAAAATAAGGTTAGCTTTCCGCCTAAGGGTGCTTCCAGTTGTTCCCTGGTAGGCGGTGCCACAGCCAAGTCACTGTGATTGTGTTGTTGTAGTGGTGGTGGCTGCGTCCGTGCCTCGCTGGTTGTTACCTTGCCACTGGCGTCCCTGTAGGCACCCCTGGATTGGTTTCTGCCTCTTGAACGCCTATTCCTGCCTCTCTGTGTCTTAGAGGAGTCCGGAAAGGACCAATTCTTGGAGGGCCAGTTCCTGCTAAACCTTGGAGGTTGAACCTGTAAGAAATCTTTCACTGTTTGTACAGATTTCGCCTTCTCTTCCATCTTTTTTAGTACCTGCTGTGCAGGGGAACCAAATAAATTGACTTTGTCCATGGGTGCATCCAAAAGCTTTGATTTGACATGGTCTGGTAATGCCTGCTCTTTCAACCATGCATGTCTCCTGATAACTGTGCCAGTCATGGCTGATCTAAAGGAAGCCTCCAGTGCATCATAGCCACATTTTAAAGAATGGTTACTAACCTGCTGTATGTTATGTACCATTTCCTGAACATATTTTTTATCTAAAGATTCTTCAGAGGACAGCTTTTTAGTTAACTGGTCAAGCATAAACTCTTGATATTGAATCATATGAAATTGGCAGTTCAAAGCCCTAGCTGACAAAGTAGCAGAGGTGTAAACTTTTTTACCCCATCTCTCTAAGGACCTGGATTCCCTTTCAGAGGGGAGGGGGTTTTTAGTAGATGTAGTTGCTACAGCTTTAGGGCCCTGGGAGATAGTCACTGGATCTGCAAAAGCAGCCTTGTATAAATGGTGATGAGTGTCCGGGACCCTGTAGAACCTATCGGGCTTAGCAGGGGCCGGAGGTAATGAATCAGGAGCAGTGCAAGCATCATTAAATGCATCATCTACAACAGAAAGAACTGGAGGTATAGCTAAAGGCCTATGTTGTGGCAAATGTAGAAAGGTTCTAAGCCTTTTTCTGGAGTCTGAGAAATCTTGGCCCTGCCACTGAAATTGTTCCCTCATAGCATGCAAGGTTTCCCCAAAGGAAAATTCCTCAGGTGGAGAGGCTGAAGGAATGGACTCTTCAGCATCAGAGTCTTCGTAAGGGGAATAAGGAGCCTCAGGAGGGTCTGTATGTTCTGAGTCATCAGAGGAATCATCTGTGGATACTGGCTCAGGGGCTCTGCTCTAGGCCTCTTCTCTGGAGGTGGATGAGAGGTCCTGTCTGGATGAGGCTGGGATCCACAAATTAAAGAAATGAGATCCTCAGCCAAAGAAAGCATATGGGAACTGGTGCTGGGCCTGTGAGAGGGGGGTTTGGCAGGCACCGTTTTTGAAGCTTTGGCTGCTTTAGCCCTGGCAAAGGCCTTAATAGACATGGCTGCAGGAGGCCTAGCAGCTCCACGTGCAGGGGTTGAAATATCCAAGGGAATAGTGTCTGATAATTCCTGAGAAACCGCAACAGAAGGTTGGATTTCAGAAGCCAATTCTACCGGGTTAGAAGAGGCCTCGGTAGAAGGCATGGGCTGAAGAAAGAACCGCTTGCTCGGTTTCGGCCGAAACCGAGACACTCGCGGTTTGCTTAACCGCGGTTTCAGCCGAAACCGCGGACCGCGAGTGTCGGTCCTTTCTGCGCTTTTGGTAATTTGTGTAGTCGGAGGATCCGACAGCATAATATAGGCAAAATCAGAGCCGAAAAACTGCTCAGCAAACTCCAACCGACGTCTAAGCGTCCGTCGGTTAAAAGAAGCACAGGCTAGACAAGCTGCTACGTCGTGGTCTGGGCCTAAACAAGGTAAGCAGTAGGAGTGGAAATCTTTATGAGGTATTTGTTTCCCACAAGTTAAACAGTTATTCACTTTTTCTGACATCGGCTGAGGCAAGAAAGAGTCCCCAACGGGTACTTAGCTTTTTAGAAGTCTTCGAAGTAGTATTCGGTAGTAGTAATCTCTGGATCTGACCGACCGGCACTTGCGAACAGCTTCTGCTTCGGGCGCCACGCGGCAAGAAAGACTGAGGAAAATGGCGTCGGCTGATGCCTTTATACCCGAAAAACTGCAGCGATGACGTCGGGTGAAGTGCGACACCAGCCGAAGCCAGACCCAGACTTTGGAATCCGGCCGACTGAAGGGCTGCCTGATGACAGGACTACCCATTTGTAAGGACTGCAGATGCATCCTTGAAGGACATCAAGGAAAAGAGTAAATGAGTCTAGGGGTCATTTCTGGACCATGACATCCTTGGAATACCTTCCCAGTGAAGGGATGAGGGGAAAGAGGTTACTGCACTTGGATTTGGTTAGGGAAGCAAAAAGGATGCAGCAAGGTTTGCTCTAGTGCAAGAACTATTTCTCAGCCACCAAGGAGCTAAGGGATCACTCACAAGACATCTGTAGACAGTAACTGAGTTTCCCACAAGTGAATTGGCTTTTTTCTGACATTTAGCTGGCTGCCAGAAAATGACTGGTCACCACAGATCACTCCAATACTCTCATGGCTTTTCAACATAAGGAATAAGACTGAGATACCCCCTGCTTGTTGATGTATCAAACCACAGCCAGCTCTGGTGTGCAAAACTGTCTAGATATGGCTCAAGACAGCTTGTACCATTTGCCCTTTCTAATTCCACCTCTACAGCTGACATAACTGTGATGACTGACACCAAGGAAGTGGGCATCTGAAAGGGTTGTCCTCAGGCTGGGTAGCTAGACCACTCACTATCATAGGTGCACCTTGCAGACTAAGGATATTTTCACAAGATGGAATACTGGATCTGCCAGGTGAGACCACTATAACTCAATGTCCATTCCAAAAGCATCACATGGCATTCAGGATGGGGAACCACTGGAAATTCAGCAGCTATGAAACCTACTATCTTGAGGCAAGGACAAGCAGAAGTCTTCTGGAAAACAGAGCATGGAAACCATGGACTTAAAGGAATATATCCTGTTCACTGCAGCAGTAGCTGCTAAGTGTGAGCAACTGAGAAGGACTTAAATGCAACATCACAAAATTCCCAAACATTAATAGAGAGTGGAACAATAGCAACATAATGTCTCAGATGGCTACCAAATCTTGAACTGATGCTGCATGCAGCTAGGAGGCAATCAGCTAAATAAGGAAATATATTTTATTTGTTTGCTTGTTTGTTTTGATAACCAGGATATCTAAATGGGGAATTCATGTCAACTTATCAAAGGCATTTACACCAAACGCCATTTTGGTAGGAAAAAATTGCTGAAAACCAAAATCCACTTTCAACAACTTCAACCAAAAGGTTTTATTATTTATTTATTTATTTATTTTTATTTATTTATTTTTTGCAGGGGCTATGTGGGATGAGACCCCCCAACCTATAAGCACCAACTCTGAGCTTGCACAACAGTGGGGAAAAGTACATCTTCAAAGACTGCCTTAAGTAGTTTTTAGTAATTTTTTCCACCGAAGGACTTTCAGTCTAAATGCCTTTGGTGACTCAACTGTAACCTCAAATATTTTGAAGACTATTTTCAGTGGAGGCCTAGGAGCACTTTCTGGAAAAGTGACTTCTTCAGAATCACAAAGCAGGCAAATGGAGTCTTAGAAACCCAAATCCAGGACTACAGGATGAAGCTCATTAGCAGCTTGTAGTCTTAAGCCTATGTGTTAAACTGCTAAGTAGTTATCTTGGCTCCTTGTAGTGTCTGGTTGGCTGCCACAACAGACATGCATTTAGTGTGCACCCTGGCATCTAAAATGAGACCTACTAGACCTAATGGAAGAGTCCTGAACTGGTAGTACCTAGCTCCCACCTGGAAGTAAGGAAGCCATCTGGATTCCTTGGTCATCTTGATGTGGATGTAGGTGTTTTGCCGCTCCAAAGAGCACATCCAATCTCATTCAGATAAGCATGAAACAACTGATTCTACCATGACAATTTAAATGGTTTCTGTGCTTGGCAGTCCATCACTACATATAAATCTAACATAGGCCTGACTGAGATTCTTGAGCTTTATTACTAAAAAGAATTTGCAGTACAATTCTGACTTCATGAGGTCAACTGGAACTCCTATGGATCTTTTTTGAAAAAGGTATAGGGCCTACATTCTTGCAGCTTGTTTCTTTTGGGGTGTAACATCAGAAAAAGAGATTGTAGAGGTGGCTATGAAAGAAAGGGTATTTTGTAGCCTCTTGATATTACTGTCTGTATCTACCTGTCTGTAATGGGGTACTACTTCAAATGTCTATTGGTGGACTGACAAGCACAGAGGTGGAGGGGCAGATGGCTTTCAACCTCCTCCAAAAGGGGCAGTTAAGTCAGGTCTTAGGGTTGCTGCTGCCAACTATACATTGTTAAGACTGTGGCTACCCAGGAACTGTGAAAGACCCTTTCGTCTTAGAAAGCGACCTGGAGTGTTAACAGTTCCTTCTGGATTGTTACTAGTTTTTCTTCTGCATGCCACATGTAAACTAATTTGACATTGATTCTTCCTCGTCCCAGAAAAGAGGCATTGAAGTCATTTAAACTTAATGCCTGCAGTAATGAGGGGTTTTGTCTTCCTTTTTCAAATTCTTCAAGTGTGCCTTAATCTCATACCTAAAGAAGCAGAACCCCTGGAATAAGGAATTCATAAATGTCACCTTACTGACCTTAATGTTCTCACAAAATCTGTGAATCTGATTCATACAAGTTGATGAAGTGTAATGCCAGACCCCATGAACTAGAACAAACATTTGGCAGTGCTGTATGTTACCCATACCATGTGAGTCATCATACTGGATACAGATGATGACTAGGGCAACAAGATTTCTGTAACAGATCCATCAGGCAACTGAGGCAGCAACTGGTGCACTTTGTCAACTAGATATCACTGAAAAATACTCACCATTTGCACAAGATAGTTAAGCAACCTCAGAGAAAATGAGGAAGCAGTATAAATTTTCTTTCCCAAGCCATCTATCATGCTGCTATTCTTGTCTGGTGAATGGATCACAGGGTTCTGGGAAGCTGAAGCCTTTTTTAAGGGCAGCTGCAGAAACTAAAGTGTCTGGCTTGGATGCCTCTGAATAAAAGTTCCACTCTCTAGGAAGCCACAGGCTATAGTTTACCTTTTACAGGCACTGCAACCACTGTATTCAAGTTTTCCCAAGTAGCACTGACGGCCACCTTCAGCATGCCTACCAATGAATAGACTACTCGGGAAGGCTGCTGTGTAGACTGAAATGACATTCCCTTCTCATCTCATGTCATCATCTTTAAAAACTCTCCAAACCCTGGGTCTCCAAGGGAATTCTGGAGAATCTGCATTCTCCTCCTCATCGACATCATGTGTTTTGGACTATGTAGGGGAGGCCCAGTGCTTCCTACTATACAATGCCTTCCCTGGTACCTTTGGAGGGGAAAAGTCTAAGAATGAGGAAGACAAACAGTTGGGTGACAGAATCACTGAAAGATGCACCAAAAGGCCTTAAGCCTCTCTGTCCTACTGTATAACAGATGGCAGGGCCAACAGCTTTGTTAAAGACTGCTCCATGGAGTAGTATGTGCCAATATCAATGTGAAAATGGATGCTGGAGGTAACCACTGCAATAGCTGCTCCAGATTTGGCATTGAGCTTGGTGCTAGTAGCTGGTTTGGTGTTTTGAAAACTGATACAGAGTACTGTTGGCTGGGCACACTGGATCTATATCAATGTCAAAGCATCAAACATCAACTTCAGCATCAAAACCCTGCACCAAGCATTGGGGGCTGAGTGGATCACTGGCATCTGCAGAGACAGTGCTGAGAATATCAAAACCAATGGCACATTCAATGTCAGAGCCATTTAAGCTGAGGAATATGATACCAACAAGGATGCTGTAGACTTGGGCATTGACACTGATACTAGGAAGATCTACACCAACATCCTTGAAAATGGTGTCACAAACAATGAGGCCTTTAAAGAAAGTTTCAGAGTTCATGGCGTAGGTAAAAATAAAATTAAGACACTTCAATTCCAAGATAATACACTGGGGAAGGGATGGGGAGAATGTCTCCTTTGTCCTCACAAGGGCTGCAATCAATCTGTTATATGAATCAGGAGCGACAGGAAGGGGAGAAATTCCAGGTGAAGTATGTTTGCAACATGTATAGTCATAGATTCTTAG
Source organism: Protopterus annectens (assembly GCF_019279795.1). Classification (NCBI taxonomy): domain Eukaryota; kingdom Metazoa; phylum Chordata; order Ceratodontiformes; family Protopteridae; genus Protopterus; species Protopterus annectens. Next base: position 1,015,881,246 of record NC_056732.1, on the reverse strand, counting down.
ACTGTTACTTAGATTAACATCCGGGGGGGTCCTTTCTAAGCCTAGCCAAGTTTGCCTGAAAGAATAATTATGTCCTGTAACCAAACAGGACACTGACGGCTAGGTATTCATAAGCTACCTCTGTTCATAAGGGACATGGGTGCCAGGTCCAGTGTAAATTTCCTATTCCCCATCCACTTGTCTTGGTTGTGCTTAAACTGGGTAATAAACTAACTCAGTTTCCCATGGATAGGAATCCTGTTTCATAGGAGGGGCAGTCTCTGAAACACATATCTGTCTCTCCAGCACATTCTGTTTAAGTCACAGACAAAATTCAGGTCCCTACACCTTGTATTCCTGGTACTCTTTAACTTACAAATATGTAGGAGATTCATGAGTGTGAAGTTTGCAGATGCCTTGTAAGTCAGGCATAGATCACTCTTCAGCACTCTATAGGAGAAAGGGCTTTAAGGCACTCTGCATAAGGCAAACAAAATAATTTTTATTAATATCAGTCCTGATTTCATCTGAATGATCTTGCAATACATGTTTAGCCAAAGCACTGCCTATATCCAACCTTTCAACAGCATGCAAATGTAAATTCTAACACTAAATTCTCTAGTAGTTCACCCTATATAAAAGCCATGACATATTAAACAAAAACTAATATATCTATCTATCTATATATATATATATATATATATATATATATATATATATATATATATACACACACCACAAATCTTACATGTATATTTATTTAGATTAATAACAATTTCTGCATTTAACATAAACTTGGGCTCCCTCGGTAACAAACCTACAATAATTGCATGAGTGACATTTATACTTTCCCACATAAGAACCCTTTGCATTAAAATTAGGGTTCCTAGTAAAAATATTTTTAAGGTTCTTATACTTTTTATTAACAAATACCAAAACTTCTCCAGTCACCTTCTTTAGTTTGGGAAAATTCATAAGAAATCTCTAATTTTTCCAAACAAGTTCTCTAATCCTTCTCTCATCTATATAATTAGTCAAAAGACAAGCCATTGTAAAGTCATTATTTTCAGGCCTCTTAACTGTTGTTGTTGTTGGTCTTTCGGCTTTTCCCGGTTAGGGGTCGCCACAGCAGAACTCCGGTCCGCTAATGATTGGCAGTAGATTTTCACGAACGCCGAGGTGCCAGCTCGACGTTCAACCTTCAACAAAGGCACGCCCATTTACGCATGTCTTTCGAACGCCCACCCAACCGCGGGAAGGACATGAAGACTCCACACAGAAGGCACTCCCCGCACTCCAGCTGAGAATTGAACGGGAGAACCTTTTGCTGTGAGGTAACAACGCTACCGCTGCACCACCGCACCACCGCGGATGTCTTTTTTCAGGCCTCTTAACTACATTACAATAATCACCCTCAAGTTTGCTGACAAGTTTTTACTCTACTTCTCTTTTATTACTTACTTCATTGTACAATTTTTCCATTAAAGCTCTGGGATATCCCCTCCCCTCAAATTTCTGCTTCAGCAGTCCACATTCATTATAAAAAAAAATCTCAGACTCATCAGCCAGCCTACTTGCTTTTATAAACTGTCCTTTCACAATATTTTCCTTCAACTTTACATAATGCATATTTTGGAAATGCAAATAGGCATTACTTTGGACATCATCCTTCTGCATTTTAACATTTAAGACACCTTTAGTTACATTTTTGTAAACTATAACATCCAGAAAATTGATGCTACTGGCATCCACTTTAAATGTGAACTTTAAATATACTGAGACATTGATAAGATAAACAATAAGGTTATTTAGTTTTATAAGATCCCCTTTCCATAAAATAAACACATCATCTATAAAGCATTTATATAAAATTATGAATTAAAAAAAAGACTTATACACATATTCTTTCTCCCAGCCAGTCACAAATAAATTAGCATAACTGGGAACCATGGCGACTCCCATCACAACACCATTCACTTGCAGAAAAAACTGTTTATCAAATTAAAAAAAAAAAAAAAAAAAAAAAAAAATATATATATATATATATATATATATATATATATATATATATATATATATATATACAGTATATAACAAAATAACACAGACCTTATTGTGCAACGGTAGCTTGTCTGACTTCAGATCAGAAAGCTGTGTGTTCGAATCAAGTCAGAGTCATCTTATTGGATTGGGAAGCTGGCATACGGTTAAGGTGTTTACCTTACAGACACAAGGTGCAGGGTTTGATTCTCATATGGGGTAATTGGCTAGGCATAAAATGGCCCACAAGGGCAGTTAGCCTAGTACTATTCTATAAACCTATGAACAGCCAACATCTCAGAAAAAAGCCTCACCTGTTTGACAGAAAACATATCGGAAGAATATAATTCTTTGTTTACAAATTTCAAACCTTTCACATTAGGAATCAAAGTATACAATGATGTTATATCTGCTGTCACTAAAATAATAGTGTCATCAATTTTTACTCTAGATACACATTTGATAAAATCAAAGGAATCTTTAATAAAAGACTCATTTTTGCACACTACTTTTTGCAAATACGAATCTACAAAAATAGTCATAGCTTCTGTTTTACTCCCTTGACTAGCAACTATAGGTCTAGAAGGTGGCTTTTTTAAATTTTTATGTATTTTTGGCAAACCAAAAATCTTACTGAGTTTAGGCTTGCATACTCTAAGAAAATGTGATAACTTATTGATAATGAGCACTTCTACCAACCACTCCTCAATATAAGCAATAATTAAGCTGGAAGAAGCTTTAATTTCTGACCAAACCAGTTTTTTATAAAACTACTCATCATTTAATAAATACATTTTTTAATAATAAATTGAATTATCCAATAAAACAACAGCATTCTCCTTATCAGGTTTGGTAATGCATACATCATCATTATTTCTAAGATCAAATAAAGCTTCCTTCTCATTCACAGTTAGATTATAAAATGTGTCCATAGGTTAATGAACTTTTCATAACTTTTTCTGTTGTTTAAAAAAAAAAGCTTCTAATTCTGACCTTAGGGGAGGATTAAAAACACTAGATTTTTTTAAACAAACAATTACTCCTTTGCATGTTATTAATACATAATAACTTAAAATTGAGCTTTCTAACAAATTCTCTTAAAGGAATTAATAGTATCTATAATATCTGCTCTTTGGGCTGGTATAAAGGAAAACAGTTTGCTCAACAGTCACAAACGTTCTTTGTTCAAAATAACCTTTGATAGATTTACAATTTTAAAAGAAGTGTTAACGGTAACTTGCGACTTGGAGGACTTAACTTTTTCCTGGAATTCCTGTTTCACTGATTCTTCCAACTGTTGTATCTCTTCAGCCAAGGCGACTGTACCATAAATTGTGCCCAAGTTCTCCTTCCCATTCCTCCATCTAGAAAAACTTCCAGATCTTAAAAATCTGAAATGCTTGTTCATAAACTGATTCACTTCTTCTTGGCACATCATTGATATTACTTATGTTCTTCTTGTCTTGAATTCTTTTCGACCTACAAGGCCCTCCTTCTTCAACTTGCACATTACGTGTCTTGTTACGACTAGATTGCAAGCCACCTGATCTACATCAGACTCCTTCTGTTGACTACTCATATCCATTATAAAAACTGACCTGCTGTCATAATCATTCTTACCTCTTAAGAACCTCTTAAGCTTACTCTTTTTCTGCACTTCCTTTTCTGCTGCCACCTTGCTATATATATATATATATATATATATATATATATATATATATATATATTCTCCATCTTCACCTCAAAATTAACTGGCAAAGTAGAAGCTTTTAAAACATTATAAGCTGAAACAGTAGATGTGTTCAACACCTCAATTACACATTTGTTTTCTTCTAACTACAGCTTCACAAATTGCAAACATGTACTTTCATTTAAGGTTCTCCACGCCTCTAATAATTCCAATGATAGATTGTTACCAGCCAGCTTGCATAACACTCGCAAGCCCCTAGGAACTCTTTTAACTTTCAGGCAGCCTTCAAAATACGAAATGTCCTATTGCATTATTTTCAGTTTTAATAAGTCATTCTCCAACTTTTTAAACTCACTGGCAGATTAGATTAGATGCCTGCAGCTTCCCAGGACTTAATGACAAAGAAAATGTTAAGGTTTTCTTAAGAAGTAAAGGGTTAAAACACTGCTTTTATACATATATATATATATATATATATATATATATATATATATATATATTAAAAAGAAGTTATGTACTTACTATAACGTTCCATGTGAGTTGTTTATCTCGCCTTTATTTTCACTGATGGGTTTGGAGCCGATCCTCGGCTCCGACACAGCCGACAGCAAAGCTCAAGGTTTGCCTGTAGCTCAAGACCAAGTCCCTTATCCCACAATGCACTGCTGGAATTACCTCAGATCTTGTTTGCTGCGAGTATATATACCCTTTTATTTATTTATTTTTCTACAAGGAAGCACTTCTCAAAGGGGAAGAAGAAGTATTGAATAACCAGGATGGTACCAGCCTCTAAGTCAACTGTCAGCCAGGGGGGGAAGGAGGGAGGGACGTGAGAATAAAGGTGAGATAAACAACTCACATGGAACGTTATGGTAAGTACATAACTTTTTTATGTGAAGTTGTTAAATCTCGCCGTTTATTCTCACCGATGGGTAGCACCCCTAGCACCCTCAATCTTGGGTGGCTCATGGGAGTACGTTTTTCAGTACCGTGGAACCAATGGAAGACCTGTCCCTGGAAGCCTTATCTACTTTGTAATGTGTGATAAAGGTATGAGGCTTAGACCAATTGGCTGCAGCACAAATATTGTCAAGGGGCAATTTAGCTTGAAAGGCAGAAGACGTAGAAACGGCTCTGGTAGAATGAGCCTTAAGTTTATGTGTCAATGGCATGTTTGCATTCGCATAAACAAAGGATATACAGTCTGATAACCATTTAGATAGGTTGTTTTAGCCACTGGATTACCTTTTCTGGCCTCTGAAAAGGATACGAAAAGTTGATCTGATTTTCTAATATCCTTAGTTCTGCCAAGATAAAATCTGAGTTGTCTGCGTACATCAAGTTTGTGCAGCATGTATTCCAATTTGTTAGAGTGGTTGGGAAAAAAGACTGGCAACTCAATGACCTGATTGATATTGGATTCAGAATAGACTTTAGGCAAAAAGGAGGGATTTGTTCTGAGAGATACTCTATCAGCATGGAAAATCATGTAAAGAGGCCTGACAGATAATGCTTGAAGTTCTGACACTCTGCGGGCAGAAGTAATGGCCACTAGAAATATAGTCTTCCAGGACAAATATTTGAGATCACAAGAAGATGCCGGTTCGAAGGGGGGGAGAATAATTTGAGACAGCATAAAATTCAAATTCCAGGAGAATAAGGGATTTTGACAGGAGGTCTCATGTGAAAAGTGCCTTTAAGAAAAGCCTTAGATAACTTATGGCCCATAACATTCAACCCATCGAATCCAAGGTGGAAATTTGATATGGCAGCTAACTGGACTCGAACTGTGGCAGCTGCGGCTCCTTCTTTAAAAATCTTTGTCAAAAATTCTAAAATGGATGATAGAGGAGCTCGGAAAGGGTAAATTTTCTGTATATTGGCCCAAATTGAGAACCTGTTCCACTTACTGCGGTATAGTTTCCTGGTGGATGTCTTGTGAGAAGACAAAAGGATTTTTCTTGTATCATCTGAGAGCGAATGAAGCCTGGCAATTAGGGGAAGTGGATTAGCCAAGCAGTCAGTTTTGGGGACTGCAGTGAAGGATGGAGGTTCCCTGATGGGTGTGTCACAAGGTCCGGAACTGGGTCCAGAATCCATGGATCCTCCAGTAGATAATGGTGAAGGAAGGGGAAACAAATCTGTTGAAACCAGTACGGGGCTATGAGGATAACTGTCCTTCCCAGCGACTTTGCTTTCTGTAAAACCTCGGGTATCAATGGAATAGGTGGGAATGCATATAGGAGACTCGGAGGTCAATCGTGTACGAGTGCGTCTCTCGGGAAATGTCCTGGAGGTGGTATTAGGGCAAGTAGCTTCTGCATTTGGTACTGATGTGACTGGCAAAGAAGTCGCAGCAAGGCTGGCCCCATTTGCAGAAAATCAAATCTGCAACTCGTTGGTTAAGAGATCACTCATGAGGCAACAGTATTGCCCTGCTTAGCTTGTCTGCTATCACGTTGGATTTCCCCGGGATGTGCATTGCTATCAGAAAACGGTGGGACGACACAGCCCATTGCCATACCCTGAGGGCTTCTCGACAAAGGGGGTAAGACTTGGTTCCACCTTGTTTGTTCAAGTACCAGACCACTGACATTGTCCGTCTGAATTGCAAATGTCCCTAGAGGAAGAGAGTCCTGAAAGTACTGCAATGCCAGAAGTACCACTCTCAACTCCAGAACATTGATATGCAGATGTGACTCTTGATCCGTCCATGTGCCTTGGGCAGTTTTTCCCTGAAAATGCCCCCCCACCCTATCAGGGAAGCGTCCGAGGTCACAGTGGCTACTGGGGAGGGGAGAACAAAAGGTCTTCTGACTGTAACATGAAGAGACGTCAACCACCACCGAAGGTCTCTCTTACAAGAATCTGTGATGAGAATCATGTGGTGCATCGGTAGCTTTTGGTAAGACCACGGAGTGAAAAGGAGCCATTGAAGGATTCGCATATGCATCCTTGCAAGTGGTACAGCCAGGATTGCTGCCACCATCAAACCTAGCACCTTCAAGACCTCTGCTGCTGTAGCTTTGTTCTTAGACACCAGTGAGATGACGTGTTGACAAAGAAGTGAGACTCTTTCGATTGGAAGATGTAGAGTGGTGGTTGAGGTATCTAACTCTGATCCTATAAACACGGTATGCTGCGATGGCAATAAGGCATACTTTTCGAAGTTGATTGTAATGCCTAATTGATGGTAGAGTGTCAAGAGTATATTGTGTTGCCTGAGTCAATTGATACCTGGTGGTAGCAGTGAGGAGCCAATCGTCTAGGTAAAGAAACACCTAGAATCCTAGACGCCTCAGGTGAGCCGTGACCACTGCCATGCATTTGGTGAACACCCTGGGGGCTGTAGTGAGACCAAAGGGCAGGGCTCAAAACTCATAATGATTGGCTCCAAGCTGGAAATGCAGGTGACCCCTGGAGAATCTGTTCATCTTTAGGTGATAGTACGCGTCCTTGAGATCCATGGAGCACATCCAATCACCTTTCCCTAGGAAGGAAAGAATGGACTGAAGCGTGACCATTTGGAACTTCTCTTTCTTTACAAATTGGTTGAGTCTGCTGAGGTCCAAGATAGGTCTCCAGTCCCCTGTTTTCTTTGGTACCAAAAAGAATCTTGAGTAAGTTCCGAATCCAACTTGGTCTGCTGGGACTGGTTGGATGACTCTTTTTTTCTAGCAATTTTTGGACCTCTACGATTGCTTGTTCCCTGTGACTGGGTGGAACATCTGGGATTCCATTTACAGGAGTAGGAGGGGAAGAGAACGGTATGAAATATCCTCTGGAAATGATGCTTTGTACCCATGTATCTGATGTTATGCTTAGCAAGGCTTCTGGGTACAAAGACAAGCGACCCCCGACTGCCTCCAGAGTCGGACAGCTGGGCCTCCTTTCAGGAGCGCTGGTAGGGTTGACCAGAGAACTGGTTTCTGTCACCCTGTTGCTGCGGACCCCCTCTGCCACGTGGGTGGCGTCTTCCGTTATAACCCCCTCCTCTGCCTCTAGAGGGGGTTTCTCCATGTGGGTCCTGAAAGGCTTCATGTGCTTTTCGGAACCACATTTTCCCGCCCCTAGGGTCCTTGGGATAGGGCCGAGTAGGGGTAGAAAAATGGACTCCAACGGCAGATAGGGTCTTGCCTTCCTGCTCACACCTGGTTAAAGTTTCCTTTACTTTAGGCCCAAACAGTGATGAGCCATCAAATGGGGTGTTGATAAAGGAAGACTTAAAGGGCTCCGCAAAGGAACAGAGATGCATCCAGACTTGTCTCCGCAGAGCAATGCCTGAACTAGTGGCTCTACTCAAACCATCAGCTGCATAAGATATGAGACGCATGGACGAGTTCACAACCGAGTTTAGGGTAGCGAGCTGTGTGTTGACTTTGTCGGCAACCCCTGCAGCTACCGTACCCTGGAGAGTATCTCCAGGAGATCTCTTTGCAATCTCGTAAAATGGGTTAAATAGTTCAGCGATCTCAGAGAAAAAGTCGCTGAACTAAACATGCATTTCCCATATCTACCCATGATCCTAGAATCTCTGTTAGGAGGATGGATAGATGCGGATGTTTCAGACACTTCCTTTTTGGTGGCTGCAGCTACCACCATGGCATCAACAGGCACTCCTTTGGTCAAAAAGGCTTTGTCCACTGGGGCAGAGATGAACTTATTTGGCTTCCGAGGGACAGGTTCCATGGCCTCCGGTGACTCTCATGCCTTACAAGAGATCAGCTCCATGAGCTCGTCGTAAGGGGGAGACACCCAAGAAGTGGAAGGTTGAGACCCAAAGGCCTTCAAGAGCAGTGACTCGTCCTCAGTAGGGGTTTTGGACTGCCAATCGCCCCTCTGACTAAGGATCTCTAATATCTCCGCAAAGGAGATATCCTCAGAGGGGGATCGAGGGGACCCTTCTGACTCATCCAAGTCAGTGTCGGATGTCAAAGACTCCTGTGGGGAGTCTAAGTGCCTCCTCTTGCACAGTCTCTTCCTGGGTACCTCCTCAGTGGGGAGATCTGGGGAGGTCTCAGAAGAGCAGGGGACACCCTGTGGGGCGACTTGAGGCTCAGGGTCTCTATGCTTAGGGGGACCGGTAGACATAGAAGCGGACAAAGGAGCTTAATGGGAGAAGGAAGCCCAAACTGATGCCGATGATGTCTTAGGAGACAGGACTCTCCTCATGGCATCGAAAGCACCATGGCTCCAACGAGAAGGGGTAGATGGATCCGGAGGGACCGTCCGATCCTCCCGCACCAAAACCATGGGCTCCGAGCCCGAGGTAGGAGCCGAGCTCATCCGAGCCGAAGCCCCGAGAGGAAGAGTTGCCATCGACAAATCGGTCCGACTATCCTCCCCGGACCCGACAGGAGAGTGTCGGCTCTTAGCGTCCTCGGTCGGTGCCGAGGACATCCGAGTAGATGGAACCGATAACACCGGTACGGGTCTTGGTTCCATAGGTTCGACAACTATTGGTTCGGGCTCCTTCGGCTCCATGAGTCCAGTACGGCTCGGAGGAGGAGTAGTCAAGTCCGGTTCAATGGTCTTTGGCTCCGACAAAATGGTCGGGGCCGACAACAATTTAGCAAGTCCTGCTGCCCATAGAAGCTTCTGCACTAGCCGATCCATATCCATATCAGAGAGGCTGACCGAAGACTTCGAGGAATGCACCGAAGGTACTGACTGGAGCAGAGGAGATGAGGGAACCTCAGAGACTGGCTCCAAGACTGGGAGCTGGCTCCGAACCAAAGGGGCACTCGGTTCCGAGGAATGTGGAACCGATGACCCTGTACCCTCTGATTTTTTTGCCTTCTTGGTTAGTTTAGAATCTGAAGATTTAGAAGATTTTGAAGAAGTGCTGGCACCTTCCTGGCTACCCAACGCCTCAGAGAAAGTATGCTGCAGCAACCTCCTATCAATGAGTTTTCTTCTTCTCTCTAAGAGAACCCTAGATGAAAAAGAGTGCCAAATACTGCAAGTGTTGGAGGTGTTTAGCCTCCAGACAGTAAACACATTGGACATGTCCGTCCGTGACGGACATTTTCTGTCCACAATCTGGACATTTCTTAAACCCCGATTTGGGGTGAGACTTTTCCCTCTCTTCTGACATGTTATAAACAGACACACCACAAAATTAACCTGTATAGGTTAAATACAGGGCTAACTAGGCCCACACTAAAAAAATACTAATAACAAGTATAAAATTGTTAAAACTAAATAGGGCTAAGAAAAGGCCCAACACTAAGAAAAACTAAGCCAACACAGGGCACTATCTCTACAATCTAAACTACTTAAAACTATATTATTAACAAGGAACACACACACACACACACACACACACACACACACACACACACACACACACACACACACACACACACACACACACACACACACACACACACACACACACACACACACACACACACACACACACACACACACTAAATAAGAATAATCTCTCAAAAAGAAGTAGAAGAAAGTTTTTTAAACTTGCGATTTAGCAAAAAATGGTCCGAGCTGACTGGATCACCGAGATCTCTCTTGCCGCGGCAAACTAGATCTGAGGTAATTCCAGCAGTGCATTGTTGGATAAGGGGCTTGGTCTTGAGCTACTGGCAAACCTTGAGCTTTGCGATCGGCCGTGTCGGAGCCGAGGATCGGCTCCGAACCCATCAGTGAGAATAAAGGGCGAGATTTAACAACTTCACATTTTATGTTAATTATGTGATTAAAGATTGTGTATTTAAATGTTGAAATCATGTAAAGGGGTTTGTCTGATGAAGTTCTGTTTTAGAACAAAAGTACTTACTACCCCAATAAAGTGTTTCTGGTGTTGCTTTTTGGTCGGTTTTATTATATAATGAACTGTGTGTCTACTTCTCAAAAATTCAGGATAATATTATAATAGCATAATATTAAAACTTCTAATAGTATTGTTACTAAGGGGTGCACTTAAATTCAAAGAAGTACTTCTGTAAAATAATAAAATTAATCATCACTAGAAACAGAAGAAATATCAGAATTATTATCTTGGCAAGAAGTATACTAATGTAACTTCCTATATATGTTGAAAATATATTTTTGTAAACAATGCACATGAAGAAAATTAGGGGGTGTAAACTTTAAGCAAACATTTAAAGCATGAGAAATGTCATCGGATAAAGAAAAAACAGACACGTTAATTATTTTAACATCGTAGCCATGTCCATAATCTTCAATAGAATCTGAGGAAGAGAAATAACAGTCATAACAGCACAGAATCACAATAACTTAACTTTAATGTTTGTACTATTTGGATGATGACTGAACAAAAATTGTTGTTTCCATAATTATTTCAGTCGCTAACATTGAAAAACTCTTTGCATTCAGATGGTACACTACCTGCCATTATAACAGAAGAATTACTATATTCATTATGTGCACCAAGAAAACTAGAAGTACATAACACAGAAGGCCGACGTTTTGACCTGATATACTTCTATTGTTTAATCTCCCATTTCCACAGAAATGCTTTATTGCCCTTAAAATCAGTAATATCACATTGTAATTTCTTCTTTTTACATTTAGTCAGTTCAGTTTCAATCTTTTTAACTTTCTCACCCACATCATGGATAACTTGCTGCACTTGTGTAACTGATAATTGTAATTTTTTTTAACACCTTTATTGAATTATCACTTGTGACATAGTCAAACTTACATTTATACAAAATAATCAAACTGTATTAAAGTAACATTAACAAACATTGTACTTCACATATATTGCTATATCATATAGCCTAAGCAACATTACATAAATTATTCAATTCCTGCCCCTTTTTTAAACAAGAAACATCTTTATTAAATTATCACTTATGGCATAAGCAATCATACATTTATATAAATAAAAACAAACCACACCGACACAATCCTAGTTGCAAGCATTTTATATCACAAACCGCACTGATACACTCCCAGTTGCAAACATTATACATCACTTATAATCTACCCAATCATTTTCAGTCAAACATTACATAGCTCATTTAAGTCCAGCTTTCTTTTAATTCCTCCCCTGTATGCATTGTTCCCACAATTCCCATTTTATTTTCCTATAATGTTTGCTCCTACCCTTTTCTAAAGATCTCAGTTCCACTTGTTTTATCTCTGTTACTATATTCACTACTTCTAATACAGTTGATTTAGATTTTGATTTCCATTTTCTAGTAAGTGCTTTTTTGGCACCCACTGTAATTAGACACAGCAAGGACTTACCATGTCTAGGCAATTCCGATTCTGTATCATAGCTCAGAAAACACATCTTCCTTGTCACACCATAATTTATAGCTATTGCCTTTGTTTTAGCTTCATTAATTATGTATCCCAAAAAGATCTGAAACTGTCTCAAAATGTTCCACAACACTGTAATGTCTCTGGTTTTGTCAGGTATAAAAAAAATATCATCTGCAAATAGAGCCAGCTTTTCTTGACTACCATACCAATTATATCCTTGAATTACTGAGTCCCTTATTTTTTTTTTCCAGTCATAACTGGTGATTGTTATTTTAATATATCATTTAATATCTTCCTTAAATTCTTTCATTTTTACATAATATTTTTCTATTAGAATCTGCACCCAAGTAACCACACATCGATGTGCCACTAATAGCCACCTATAAGCAAAAGTTCTATCCCTTTCATTAGCAACACCAAAGGGAGTAGTATGGATCCTAAATGCATGAAGAATGCATGGTATAATATCCAGTTCTATGTATTTCTTTAAGGTGACTTGACTGAAATAAAAAAGAAGTTATGTACCTACCATAACGTTCCATGTTAGTTGTCTTCATCTCACCTTCTTTCTTGCTGGTTGGGATCGGAGCTGATCCTTGGCTCCGACTCAGCCATCTTCTATAGCTCAAGAGCTGTTTACTGGCTCGAGGCTACCCCTTATCACATGATGCCTAGCGATAGCTACCCAGATCTCATTTGAAATAGCTAACCCCAGACATAGCCAGAGAATAAACCTGTCCAAACAAATAGGTTAAGTATACCTGTTATACTCTCTAAGTCAGTAGAGGAAACAAACCAGAGAACACTCAGCCAGTGAAACCAGAACTCCTCTTGGTCCAATAGGTCAGGGGGACGGAGGGTAGGATGCAAGAAAGAAGGCGAGATGAAGACAACTAACATGGAACGTTATGGTAGGTACATAACTTCTTTATGTTAAGTTGCCTATCCCGCCTTCATTCTTGTTGGTTGGGACAGCGTCCCTAGCACCTACAATCCTGGGCGGCTCATTGGAACAGACTCTTCAGAACAGTAGAACCAAAGGAAGCTCTGCTCCTGGACACCATATCTAGCTTGTAATGAGAAATAAAGGTATGAGGATTTGCCCACGTAGCAGCTGCACAAATAGAATTCATGGGCAACCTAGATTGGAAGGCTACAGAGGTGACCAAGGCCCTAGTAGAATGACCTTTTGGTTTGATAGGTAACTCTTTGTTCCTTAATTGATAGATGAAAGTAATAGTGTGAGACAACCACCTGGATAAGGTCACCTTGGAAACTGGGAGACCTTGTTTGCCTAGAGCATAGGAAAGGAATAGTTGGTCCGACTTCCTTATTTCCTTAGTCCTATGCAAGTAAAAACGCAATTGTCTATGAACATCCAATTGGTGTAATTTGTACTCTGCCTTGTTGGTGTGGTTAGGGAAAAACACAGGAAGGTCTATAGATTGGTTTAAATTATTTTCTAAGCAGACTTTCGGAAGAAACGAAGGATTAGTCCTCAGAGCAACCCTGTCCTTATGAAAAACCAAGTATGGAGGATGAACACATAGTGCCTGAAGTTTAGAGACGCGTCTGGCTGAAGTAATAGCTACCAGAAAGAGTGTCTTCCAAGATAGAAACTTAATGGAGCAGGACGCTGCTGGTTCAAAAGTGGGCAGAGTTAAGGAAGTTAGTACCAAATTAAGGTCCCGAGGAGGAGGGGGATCTCTCACTGGAGGCCTAAGGAGAGTGGTCCGTCTCAAGAAAGCTTTACAGAGCTTATGAGACAATGTTTGAATTTGACAAACCAACATGAAAGTTAGAAATGGCCGCTAATTGAACCCTGATTGTAGCCGAAGCGGACCCAGAATGAAAAAGTTGTGCTAGGAATTCCAGAATTTCGTGGACTGGGGCTGAAAAGGGATCTACGTTCCTAGCCTCTGCCCAACAAGAAAAACGTTTCCATTTACTAGCATAAGTTTTTCTGGTTGTGGACTTGTGAGAGGAGACAATAATCTCACGTACAGCTGGGGAAATGCTGGGAAGCCTGGCTAAGGTTGGAAGTGGAGCAACCAAGCTGTGAACTCGAGAGTTTGGAGGGATTGATGCAACCCGCCTGATTGATGAATCAGTAGATCTGGAAACGGGTCCAGAGTCCAAGGCTGATCGAGAAGGTAGTGGTGCAGGAACGAGAACCATATCTGTCGAGGCCAGTAGGGTGCAATGAGGATCATTTTGCAACTCAACAATATTGCTTTCTGTATGAGTTTCGGTATCAGGGGAAATGGAGGAAAGGCATAAAGAAGTCCCTAAGGCCAATCGTGGACTAGAGCGTCTCTGGGTGTGTGACCTGGAAGTGGAAGAAGAGAGAAGTAGTTGCTGCATTTGCTGTTGAAGGGGGTGGCAAAAAGATCACAGCAAGGCTGTCCCCATTTGCGGAAGATAAGATCTGCAACTTCCTGATTCAGAGACCACTCGTGAGGCATGAGGATAGCTCTGCTGAGCCTGTCCGCTATGATGTTGGACCTCCCAGGGATGTGCGTCGTAATCAGAAAACGTTGGGAGGAAATCGCCCACTGCCACAGTCTGAGTGCTTCTCGACACAAGGGGTAGGACCTGGTTACGCCCTGCTTGTTGATGTACCACACCACTGACATGTTGTCTGTTTGAATTGCAATGGTCCCAGAAGGAAGAGAGTGCTGGAGGGCTTGCAACGCTAGGAGCACAGCTCTCATTTCTAGGACGTTTATGTGCAGATGGTACTCATGAGGCTGCCAAGTGCCTTGGACTGTCCTGCCCTGATAATGCCCCCCCCCACCCTATCAGGGAGGCGTCTGTGGTCACTGTGGCTACCGAAGGGGTCTGAGTGAAGGGTCTGCCCTGCGTCACTAGTGGGGAGACCATTCACCAGGAAAGGTGCTTTTTGCATTAAAACTAAACACTAACTATCACAAAAAAACAAGACTAATCGTTAACAATAAAACACTAAAAATATAGAAATCTAGAGTAATAAAGTTATACAAAAAACTTTATACATGCCTGAGCCAGAAAAATGACACCTCGCAGCTGAAGCGGCAGACGAGATCTGGGTAGCTATCGCTAGGCATCATGGGGTAAGGGGTAGCCTTGAGCCAGTAAACAGCTCTCGAGCTATAGAAGATGGCCGGATCCTTGGCTCCGATCCCAACAAGCAAGAACGAAGGCGAGATAGACAAATTAACATCATGCTTTTTAAGCACCACCAATTTTTTCAGTTTTATCACTGTTCATGAAGGGTAAAAAAAGTAATTCCATGTGAAGAAAATACAGGAGGAAGCTTCAGCATTTCCAATGCCATTCCTGGTATATCACCACCATGGAGACCTTGTAAAAACTGATCAATTCTCCTCTGATGGAAGTCACTCTGTATGTAAACATCTCAGCAAATCAACACTATTATAAGACAAATTACTTCCAGAAGCCATAAATTTATATAAAACTAAATACAGCAAAAAAATAAATAAATAGCAACAAAGGCAACAAAAAACATCTTTAAAACCACATAAGTGACTTCTAGGGCCTCAGCTCAAAAAAGCCTTCAGGGAAGTAACAAAACAGTACAAAGCATACAACTGAATAGTTAAGACAAACAAAATAAAACATAAGTGATTTCTTCAGCCTCAGCTAAAAAAAAAATACTTCAAGGAAGTGACAAAACAGTACAAAACACACATTTAAATAGTAAAGATAATCAAGTAAAACAATTAAAACAATAATCAGACATGTCCAATTAACTTGCTTATTCAATCCTCTAGGTTTTAAAGTTTCATAGGTTCATAGGTGGGTACTAGGCTATCGGCCCAAGGGCCTATGTAAGCCTAGCCAACAAGGTTCCCTGGCTTACGCCACCCAAGAAAGTTAATTTCCTGTGCCCCTGTCAAGCAGAGCCACAGAAGTCATCCCCGGGGTGTATTTCCTATTTCCAGCCACTCATCAAGATGTTTCTTGAAGAGTGCTAATGAGGACTTTGCTTGACATAGATGGATAGCTTGTTCCAGGGTTTAGGAAGTCTCTGGGATAGGAATCTATCCCACCAGCATGTCCTGTTTATTGTGGTGACAAGGTTTAGGTCCACAGAGCGTGTAGCTCATAGGGATTGGGATTTCTTTAGGTGTAGCATGTCCAACAGCTCTGGGTTTAACATAGCTTTATATGTTAGGCAGAGATCTCCTCGGAGTAGACAATATGCTACAGAGTAAAGCTGCAGTTTTTTGAAACAGTCAGTGTAGGGCATCTGTTTGAGGCCAGTAATCCTCTTTGTGAGGTACTTCTGTGGCCTTTCCAGCTGCTGCAGATGTCTTGTGAGGTACATTCCAAAAGGGGCATTGTACTCTATAATGGGTCTAATGAGTGCCGAGTAGAGGGGAACAATGACCTCTTTTTTCCTGGATGAGAACCCTTTTGTGATGAGGTGTGCCACATAGAAGGATTATCTGACTATTGTGGCGATGTGATTATCAAAGGAGAGACTACTGTCCACCTGGGTCCCAAGGTCTCTTATCACACATTTGGTGTTAAGCAGACTGCCATTTATGTGGTAGTTCATGGGTACAGAGTTTTTACCAAAGGGGATGACAATGCACTTTTTGGTATTGAGCTTGAGGTCATGCCTCTGACACCAGGCATCTGTCTCAGTGAGGCCCTTCTGTAGGATGTCCACATCATTTGGGGACTCAACTATGGCTCCTAGTTTGCAGTCATCTGCGAACTTCATTAGCCAGAGGCCTTCTGTGTTAGCCTGTACTTCAGAGACGTAGATACCAAACAGGAGAGGTCCCAGGATTGAACCTTGTGGTACTCCACTTGTCACTGGTTTGAAATCAGATTTGGAGTCTGCAACTTTTACAGTGTGGGTTTTGTCAAGTGAGCCAGCTGGCAACCCATCTTGTGACATAGGGATTTATACCTAGTTTAGTGAGTTTAGCTATAATTCCAGAATGGGGGATGGTGATAGCCTTGGCGAGGTCAAGATAAGCTGTGTGAACCACCTTACCCTTGTCTATGGCTTTGGTGACAGCATCAAAGAAGTCGATCAGGTTCAGAAGGCATGATCTGCCTTTCACAAACCCGAACTGGGTGGGGTCCAGAGTTTGGAGGTTACCAATGTCTTTGTTTATGAGTTCCATGATGATACGTTCCATAGCCTTGCAGACCAGGCTCGTCAGGCTAATAGGGCGATAGCTCCCAGGATCAGTGGTGACTCCCCCTTTGTGGAGTGGGATAACTGTTGCTGTGCACCATTCAGTGGGCACAAAGCCTGACGTGAGACTATGATTGAACATGGTGCTTATGTGAGAAGGCAGTTCATTCTGAAGTTCGTGTAAAATGCAGCCTGGGATGTTGTCCGGTCCCATAGATGCTGTGTTTTTGGTTTTAGAGAGCGCATTGTTTACCTGCATAGATGTGATTACAGGGACTCTGCATTCTTCCTGTATAGATATGGGCCCTTTAGGGGGTGAGAAGGGGGTAAAGTTAGCACTGAAGCTATCTGCCAGGATGTTGGCAATATCAGTTGGTTCTGTAATTTTCTTGCCATTGTGCTGTAACTCAGAGCAGATCTGGGTGTTGCCATTGAGATTCTTGACATAGCTATAGAATGCTTTGTGGTTGCCCTTAGAATCAGTGGCGTTTTCGTAGTTAGCTTTGGATGATCTTATAAGGGATCTCAGCTTCTTACACATGCTTTCTTTTTGCAACATTATTTAAGTAAATAAATGAAAATGAAAAGATTTCATGGCAATCTGTGACAAAACAGTTGCTTATAGCAGTCTATAATTTTTATTATGACATGATAAAAATGTTCCCCTAGTGGACTCTGTTTTACCTAATTTTCTATCCCTTAAATGTTCTGCAAGTCTGATTCTAAATTTTGTTTCCTCTCAAATACGAGACAAAGTACTTCTAAAGGCATAAACTAAACCACCTGAATACAATGAAAATTTTCCTTGAATATCAAAACGTATTTTATTGACTATATCAAATGCTGGAACAACAACTTCACAACAAGAGTAGTTACATTAAGCAGTCATATCCAAATATGGCTGAGCAATCAAATGAATTTGTGCATGAAACACAAAATCACTGTAAACTAGCAAGACAGAAAGGTTACATCCATGTCTAAATAAAAAGGAAAATTCAAAAGAAAGAGAATAAGAAAACACTGACTGAAAAAAATATCCTCAAAAAGTCTTAACTAAACTTGAATTAATTTTGTCAGAAAGTATATTACATTCAAAAACAAAATATACTGGTTGTTTGTTAATACAATCAAAGCCTCCTATATTATATTTTTATTAATATTACAAGAATACCAATGAAAACACAGCTGTGGAGTCACTGGACTCATCTTGTTGCACGCCTTAAATATACTCTCATACAAATAACCCACGAACAACACTTCTTAAGCCTCCAACAAAAAAATTGCTCATACAGCAAGCTTTCCAAATGCATAACAATAACCCATGAAGGACAGAATCCAATAAGTGAGCAGGAAGATAACTAGTAATGTGTAAATAATGAATGGTACCCTATGTTTCCTATATAGTTTAGACTGTATATAGCCATCATTAGTAGCAAACAAAGAAACATCACGATAATTAGCTTATTTATTGTTGACTTCTCTAACAAACTTCAAGCCAAATCTATTAAGACACTGAAGAAAATTAAGAGTAGTTTGTGTTTCCCCTACACAAAAATCAAATCATTTTTATAATGACAGGGTTCCCTTTGATTTGTCAAATGCTCAAATGAGCAATCAGCATAAAGTCATTCCAAAAAGCACAAACACTGAAGTGAAGTCAGAATATCGAATGGGATGGGAGTATTGTTGTGTGGGATCATGGCACAGCGAGGACCAAGATATTGCTCCTTTTCCCACTGTGGTGCGATATCGCAGTTGGCATATATAATTTCCTACATATAGGGTGCAGGGAAGACTTGACCCACTGCAAAAAAAGCAAGTGCTCTGCTTTTCTTTTGTGTTTTTGATTTTTTTCATTTCCATGTAAGGGTGTTTGAACTGTTACGGATCAATATTGTGTTGATTGCTCATTTGAGCATTCAACAATATAACAGGAACCCTGGATGGCAAGATTTAACAATGTGTAAGGAGAAAAATAGAATTACAAATATACTCAAGTTCAAGAAGACCCATCAAAGGGTTGGCATAAGTGGGAGCAAAAATGACCCAAAAGCTGTTCATATAAACTGATGATAAATCTCATCATTAAAGCTTCCTAAAATATGCTAATTTAATTCAGAAGAAAAATCCTTTTAGGTATATGGCTTGTCTTCAATAATAATTTGAGATGTTTATCAAAAGTGACAGCAGATATCATCATGGGAGAAAATACATAAAAAGAAAAAAAATTTCAGCAGCAGAAAAAAACCTTACTAATTATTTTTTTCTGCAATCCGTACAGTCACACAACATTTCACAGATGTTGCCACAACCAAGACTATAAGGATTCCTGAGTATGTTTCACACCATACACAGCCATGTAATATTCCACCACAACCAGCTCACTTAAAGGGCAGATATAGTTCCACGATAAAAGCAAAATTAAGTCCAAACAACACTTCAGTTTTATTCAATAAAAGATAATACTGGTCTGAAGCAGAAATATTAATAATCAGTTCCCAACCAATAGAATGGAGGGCAAATGAAGTCCAGTCTGCAAAAAAAAAAAAAAAAAAAAAAAAAAGTGTGAATCAGTGGTTAGTTTGAGCAACATAAAACTCTTAATATGTGGTGAATTTCTTTCCTTGAAACATGGTGCCCGCAAGAAAACTGAGTGGGAAGCCAGGTACATGGTGACTAGCTAAGAAAAATGTATTTTATCCTCTATTTATATAGTATTTACAAATTGTAAATTAATTCATATATTTAATGGTGTCTTACAACAGGAAAGAAATAAAATTCCATACAGCACAATGCAATGAAGTTCCCCTAGTGGCAAGTAATCCTCAGACGACAACCACAACAGAAATATAAAGTGGGTCATAGCTAATAAAATATCTCTGTAGGTTAATTAAGCAGAATGGCAAACCCAGTACAAGAAACAGATCTAATCAGTAATCACCATGACAGCTGATCCTTCCAGAGAAAGTCTAAATTCAGATAAAGTCTAACAGCAGCTCTTGAAGATGCATGGCCTCCAAAAGTGAGTCCAAGGTCTTCATTGTACAGTCTCTCACAATAAAAGGAAAAGTCAACAATGCCAGTATAACTAGAAAATAGAGCAAAAAGAAAAGGAGATCTAAGAAGCAATTCGGTCAGCACTCACAGATGCACATCCTCCAACAACAAGTCATAGGTCTACATTCCACACAGTCTGACAATGGTAGAGAAGTCAGCAAAGTCAGTGTAACTTGCCCCCCCTACATCCACATGCACACAAACAAGGCAGCAACAAAGCAGAAGAATCAGGAAGTAGGGTCACCATCCATCCCTCTTTATGCAGGATAGTTCCTACTCGCGCAGTTGCATCCTGTGGGGAATAAAGAAAGAAAAACAGCAAATGTCCTGAGAAATTAGGATAAAAAATACTTCCTAAGGTTCCTGTTATACTTGCATAAAACTACTATTCAGTACCTGAAACACCCTAATGTTATAGGAAATAACAACAGCAACTCAAATAATACAATAGAAAGTTTTTATTTTGAAAAAAAAAAAATGTTCCCTGTCCTTTTTTGCACTGCTTGTAGGTATGGTTTGCCATGCAAAATGTTATGTTTCCATAAAAACATCCCACTTCAGGCACTTGAAAAGGAGGCAATCATTCCACGAAGTATGAGAACAGATTATCCCAAGCCCACACCACAATTTCAGTCACGAAAAGATACTCACACACCTGATCTAAGCAAAGTCAATGACAAGTCCACATAAAATTATATAAAATACTACTAATGTACAAAATATTTCTAGCATAAACAACATACTGAGGAAGCTGTATTTTCAATAGCGTCTGTATTGTCTGCAAGCTGACACCATCTTTACATACAAAAAATAATGATTGTGTACACTATGATTTTTTCATTGCCTTTTATTTTAATGCCCTGTGCTGCAATTACTTCACTCAGAAATGCATCTGCAGTGCGCATAATAGGTTGATAGGTTCATAGATTAGTACTAGGCTAACTGCCCTTGCAAGACATTTTAAGCCTAGCCAATTATCCCTTGTAAGACTCAAACCCTGCACCTTGTGTTTGTAAGGCAAACACCTTAACCATTAGGCCACCCTCCCAACCTTAAAACTGCAGCTTGGCTGTTTGCAAGGTGTACCTAGACACCATCATATTACTCTTTGGTTGTGTGTTGTTTGCTCCAGCTGCCAGTCAAATCTCAATCCATCTTTAAAGTGGATGACATAATTTATTTGGCCTTGGATGACTTGGGCTCCCCACCTTCAAGGTCTGCTAGAGTGGTGTCAGATATCCCTTCACCTGCACTCCTCCATGGAGATGCTACTGATTCTGAAAGTGTGGTAGGAATTCCTGAGATTTGTGCATTTGCTTCTCAGGGATCCTAATCTGCTGCTAGGGTGGCTGAGAATATCTCAATATTGTTATGCTTTCATTGGCCACCATGTTTTTTATTTTAATGTTTATATATATATCTATGTGAGATTCTAATTTTACCTTATTTCATATAGTTTCTAAATTAAAATCTCTATAATACACTTGAATTTAAACAATCCCCTAAAGGTTTATTATCCAACTATCATATGTACCATGGGGAGGGTTATTGTCCATATGCCAACATCTAGGTACAGCTTTGCAGCTCTAATGAATTCCATGATTCAATAAAAATGGAAACACAATTACCTGTATATTACAAGAGAATCTATGCTTCTGCCATTACCACTTCAAATGATAGTTAGGAGAGTTTTATCTTCCCTGGCATGGTAATGGCAAACAAAAACCTTCAGGTAATTTACCTTGGATCCCCACATCATTAGTGACTGGTAAATGGACAACTACTACTTACCAACCATGGCCAAGGTTAAAACAAACAGAAAAGGGATTATTAGACCATGTCACCATCACTCAGGCCACACCAGCTCCTTTTGCCTAAACAGTCAAGGTGTTGTTCACCAGATGGCCTTAACAGACCCAGGCACAAACTCACTATGAGCACCCTTGCCACTATCTGTTTGGTCCATTTGATGTCCCTTCTTATAGTCCCCACCACATCTCCCCCTAATAAAGAAGGGCAGCAGCATCATGGAAAGTACCAGGTCAGCCCCCACTGTTTTTCTCTCCTCCAATGTCTTCAGCAGGGATTAGTCTCTTACAGGCTCTCCAACATCTCATCTCACCTCCAACACTATTATTACCATTTCAATGGAGGGAAGATACAAATCTGGAAACTCTAGAAAGCTGGAGTCACCTGCTGGAACCATTTGATCACATAGAGAACTGTACATTCATCTGATGCCCATGGTCTGAGTACAGTCACTGGCCCTACACATCCTCAACTTCCTCAGGAAGACCATGAAATAGCTTTGTAACTTCCTCCTATTCTTTTTCTGACAGAAAACCTTCAGGGCTGCAGGATGCCACTGTAACCTGAGTTCTCATCTGCCAGTACTTTTAGATTGCCTCCCCAAATACTTGTCAGCTTTTGTATCACTCAAAGGCAACATTTTCCAAATATTTTAACTTCCGCCCCTTTAGCACAGTCAACATTTCAACCCAGTAGTTAATGGGGAAGGATAGCCAGTGTTTAAAAAGCAAGTGTCTAGACTGACTATTGCAACCAACCTTTCTCTCCATTCTAAGCACCCTTTCCACAACTGAGGCATAACCCCACAGGATGACAGCCAGCTCACCAAACAACTTTGCTAGAAAAGAAATGGAACTGTCATCTTCCATGCTTTCAACCAGACCAGTAATAAGCAGACTGCTCCATCCAATCTGTTTTCAAAACTCTCTGGTCTCCATAGCACACCGTACACTTTCTACAGTAAGGCCATTTCCTTAATAAAACTGTTTTTGCTACATGATTCTCCATGACAAATTTATCAGCAACCTCATCTTTTTTTAGCTCCTTTTTTTTTTTTGTTTCGAGAAAATCAGACAGTGTGTCTTCTAAATCAGAGAGGTCTGCAGCAGTTATCTGCAGCACCAAAGCTGCTGCAAGTTTCCATTTGGATATCAATACTGTCTCCATTTTGAATATCTGATATAGAGTCCCAGACCACTTAACATGATTTTCAGTGTCATTACTCTCTGTCACTTCACTGGAAATACAAAAATAATAGCATTCAAATCTCCTGGACAGCAGAGATATATGGTTAATTTGCCAGCCATCTTGTTAATAGCTCAACAGTGCCCTCTCCAACTATTTTACTAATGTGATACTGATTAATTCAGTCATGTGCTGATATATATATATATATATATATATATATATATATTTTTTTTATATGTCATATTTTGGACTCCCTACATCTCCCTTTCCCACTCAATCTCCCCTGCTTCCCAACAAAAGTAGTGAACATGAGATGTAGGAGTCAGAGATCATGGGTTACTATTCAGTAGGGAGCCAGGAGATCTTCTGCTTCTAAACTCTTCCCCTCTTGGTCAGCAGGTTCCAAGGCTCCCACATTAGTGGTCACTTTTGTGCACCTTCTATGTCATGTCAGAGCGTAATGGCCTCCTTGGAATGCATGCATTCCCATGCCCTGCTTTCTCACACAGGATAAATCCCTTTGGTATGACCCACAGGTACTGGTCCTATAGTGAGATGTGTCCCATTCTCTTCCCCAAGGGATGGGTGTTGGCTGCTCACTCCTACTCCTCTCTGGCTGGCTCCTCCAATGCCCAACTAATAATCCATCCCTGCTCACGTGGGTTATAGTCAGGCCTTCATCTCTCTATGGAACAGAGCTGGTGATGACAATATAATCAATAATTCTCTATTAATAAACTAATAATTAACTAATTCCATCACAACAGCAGATGGAAAATGGGGAATGACAGTCATGCATACATTTCAAAAGTCATCCAGTTTGTTGTCTGGCCATTGGACACTAAATCTTTCTATCTTTATTCCTTACAGGGCTGCAGAAACATGACAGCCTGTTCTGGCACAGTGGGCGGAACACTTTAAAGCTCATTATGGACAGGGTACCACTGCTCTATCACAGAATGCACACCCACTCTCACTCACACACTACACATACACATGCAAGCAATTTAGAAAATCACAAATCAAATCAACCTACTGCATGACTTTGAGAAGAAACTGATGTACCTTGAGAAAACCCACACAGGAGAGAAGATTTGCAGACTTCACGCAAAATGCATACAGTTGAGAAATGAAATGGAGAACCTGTGCTGTAAGGCAACAATGCTACTCCTGGTGTCATTGTGTCACCCTCCTACACCTAAATAAAGCAAATAATGCTTACTATTAATATTCTATCGTTATTAATTGTTAAAAACAGCACCCAAGAGAACATAAAAAATAAACAAAAAGCAAAATACATAATACATAATGTCAGAAGACAGCAAAGGAACCACTAGCCACAAAACAGGTAATTTTTACTTCAAAAAAATCCAGATGGGGACAAAGTTTAAAAATTAATCTGGTTAGAAATTCAGAATTAGTTAAAATTACAACACTTTGTTCATACTCTCTGCTCTCACTGCTTCTAATCATCAGCCCAATCCCAGCCAATCAACACTGTTGTTCTCTCATCATCGAGGGCAACAGTCAAAGAGTGGTCCATCAAAGAGATAGCCATTGCAGGTGGTTTGAAGGTTTTTCATTTAAGCCTTATATCCCCTGCACATGCACAATGACAGAAGGGGGTGCGCAATGGGCTAACCACACCAATCATCCCTTACTTCCACAAAGGGGCATTGCCAGCAAGCAGCCCTGCACCCCTCATCCTCAAGCACAGGTGGTACGTTTCCGGATCTCCAACTGAGAACATCACAATCAACCAGTGTGCTTACTGAGTATCCACAACCCATCCCTTCTTCCACTTGGGAGAGGTGAGCAACCCATGCCCATTCACTCCTCTCCCTATCTCGCTGGTTCCTCCAGTGCCAGGGCTGCTATTTGAACCCCAGTCACCTGGGTCACAGTCAGGGTTCCATCCCTCTGTGCTATGGAGCCATGTTTAAAGTTACAACACTTAGCATTTATCAGTACACTACTATGCCATGGGACCTCCCCTTCACTCATGAATTAATACATCTGGTATAAGTAATCATGAACAAAGATCCTTGAACATAGTTATGCTCAAAAACAGAAAATCACATAATAAGCACCAGGATGGTTCTTTTACAGTGAAACAGAAAACTTTTAATAAGATGCTTCCGTAGGCTAGAGAAGATCTTAGGATCAACAGATCAAGATTGCCATTAGGAGATAACAGTATGAAAGTTAATTGTGCACATGTTGGGATCACCTAGTTTAGTAGACATCTCTTTCTTCAGCACTAAACAGTTATATAAATCTTCAGTGTATCCCATATACTGTAGGTTTCCCCCTTTTCCATCCATCCATCCAACTATCCACATCCCGTTTTTCCCATTTTTGCACATGGGGTTGGGGTGTCACTTCAATAGTGACAATCATCTAGAGCCAGGGTTTACACTGCCAGATGGCTAGCCTTGCCATGGTAGTTCTTCCACACCACACATCCGTACGCACACTCACACCTATGGCCAATTTAGAGTGTCCAATTATGTGGGAGGAAAATGGAGCACCCGGAGGAAACCCATGTGAACACAGGGAAGACATGCACACTCCACAAAGAAGGCACCCCAACCATGAATTGAAGAGGGGAACCTCTTCTTATCAACACTATCTGCTGTGCCACTCTGCTACCCACGTTTTCTCACTTTTACTGTGTATTATTCTGCTTCAGAATATAATTAGTTGGATATATGCTTTATTTCATCCCACATATATACATATATATATATATATATATATATATATATATATATACATATATATATATATATATATATATATATATATATTTGACCACTTTAAGTGGATTATCACCAAAGTCAGCAGTACTTAGCATTTCCTCTACTTTCCACTACTTTTAATAGCTTTAGTGCTTGATATGGTGACTAGGAACTTGTCAGATCTGAAGAAGGTTGATAAACCGAAAGCGCTCATCTCTCTTTTTTGTGTTACAACGCTAACTTTCAAATGGTTAGGTTGTAGCTTTTATTTTGTTTTTTGTTTTAAATCATTTTAATAAAAGTTCTTTTAAAGAAGAAACAAGAAGCGTCTTAACAAAGATTTTTAACAGCAGTAGCCAAGGAGGAAAGCACCATTCTTTGAAAACATATGTGATATGATAAATGGTGTTATCTCAAGCTGTTTTACTTATGTTCCACTAGTGTCATTAGCTGAAGTCCTTGCCATGGGAAAAAAAGACATTACAAGGCTATTCAAAACCAAGACATTTCTGCACAGATAAACTATATTGCCAACAATCATTCTGTTAATGACTTCAGCACAATCCATTGGTCCCCCAATGATTCCAAGTGTTTAGCATGTTATTCTGTATTTTTGTTGTTTTCACTTCAGCACATCATAAGCCGCACTTGTTTATTTGTAAAACAAACCAAAATTCACCACTGTGGTAAGTGTTTGCAACTGTTGCAGGTGCTAACATTTTACAATGCTACTTTTTAAAGTTAAATATATTCTTTCTGAAGAACTTACTTTTCCCCTGTGACTGCACAGGAAAGAGGCCCTTGCAAACTGGATTACCAGCAAAACTTAATATGCATTTGCCTCTTATGCTTCTTAATGCTGTCACATGAATGCTGTTCACTCCTCCCTAGTATTATTTTATTCATTTTACAACAAAATAGAACACAAATGGAGTAGATATGAACAGATTTATCATTAGTTTTACCTACAGTTTTGATAGTCTGTGTAGTGAAGAAAGGTTCTCTATGTTCCTAATACTGTTATTTTGGAGGTATAGATGAGTGAGACTTGAAGCAAAGCCCAGGTTTGATATTCGAGTAATGCAGTTGTCATACAGATACAACACAGTAAGGCTCCTGCACACAGAGAGATCATCCTGAAAGAAGAAATTCAAGTTATCACTTTTCCACTCCATTGATGTCTTTTTTTATCTTTTCTATATTCTTGAGATTTCCCATAATACATTAATAAATGACTAGAATATAAGGCTCTACCTAAATGGATTATACAGGCACAAGTACAAAAAAGAATGAAAGAAAAAAAAGGAACATTTGACGACACTAACCCACAAAAGTACTAATCTATTGTACAATGAAGTGAGCAGTGTGCTTCTTTCTAAAAACAACACAAACATTAATCTTTCATCTGAGACTGCTTTGATTTAAATATTAAACTTAATTGTCTCTCAATGAAGGAAAATACACCCTGTTTTTTGAAGTAGAGCAGATGATGAACACCATCCTATAGTTATGGGTGATTCCTATGTAACTAAGAGCAAGTCACTTAACCAGACATGGCTCCTGGGTCACCTCTGAAAATATACACTTGTAGTTAGTGGGTTTAACCAGTTAATAAATAAATAAAAACAAACATGTATGCATAAACATATAGTGATATATCACAAATCTCTGCACATTTTACATGCATCATAAATCTATGCATCATAAATCTATGCACATTCTATGTATTATTTTTCAGAAATACTTAAATAACATCACTGGATGGAATTCATAAACAAATTGCACAGTACACAGTAGAACATGGCATG
The DNA here is from genome assembly GCF_019279795.1 of Protopterus annectens. Taxonomy (NCBI): domain Eukaryota; kingdom Metazoa; phylum Chordata; order Ceratodontiformes; family Protopteridae; genus Protopterus; species Protopterus annectens. Next base: position 1,015,853,520 of record NC_056732.1, on the reverse strand, counting down.
GTTAGCCGAAACATGCAGGATGTTAATGATTCCAAGAAACAAGTTTCACTGGAGCACAGTGGCTTGTAATCCACAGCATGCAGTGTATGCAAATGAATGCATAAAGAGATATAAATGATGTTGCGAAACCAAATGAGATCGTAATGACACTAAAATGTAAGCAGACAAAACATGGTCACATTTCACTGTATTATATGTGGCAGCCTGTACATTTTGTTACCTGACCCTACAAAGGTGTACAACACTTGGGAAATTTCAGTTTCATATTGGCAAAATACTAGCATTGGCAGCAGTTTGTACTTAGCATCATGTATTTGTTTGCTGAACTGCTGAACTTGACCAAGTTTCAAAGCAAAGTAGGCCATGGACTTGACTAAGGTTTAAACAGTGGGTAACATACCATAACTTGACTGATCAAAAGATAATTAACCTTTTCCATGTAAATTATGACATGATAAGGAGTCTAGTAAGAAGTATAAAGCACACAAGTTAAAAACAGACAAATGCAAGGTATTTTTATCCCTGAAAAGACCAAGCTATATGTAAACACTTACTATCTTAGCTAATGGAACATATCAGCAACCATCTGGGCACGCATTAGGTATATTGATGGAATCTACCTAAAGAATATTTAACAAGTCTTTCACATTGTGCTTCTTCGTGTGAAGCAGCATACATAGTTCCCTAGAACACACAAGAGAAAGAGACGCCACTATGCATAGCTTCTGTAAAATTGCATACCTCCCTAAAGAACTGGATGCAATAGATAGTACACATATAGCAACAAAAGCACCAAAATGGCCCTTAGTCCAGGATGTTTGTGACCATGAAGGACTACATTCCCTAAAATGCTAGAAAGTCTGCAATGTAGAGTATTATCTCCAATGTGTGTCAACTGGCAGTTCCCATAATTTACATATTTCCTATACATCCTACTTGTTCCACCATTTCTGGTGAGGTAACTTCTCTCAAGACCATCTTATTGGTGTGTAAAATAAATGTTGACAGATGCAAAAACTCTGCATGTACTCACTAACCTTCCTTTTAAAAAAACTTTTGTTATGTGTGGCAGGCAATGCTGGATGCACCCTGGCTCGTGACTCCTGTAAGTAATCATGTAACTGTGGCTGAACAGCAGCTTGAACATCACCGTAACCTAAAAAGTGCAAACTGTAAACACTCTGTGTAAAAGACAACATAACAATGGTAAATGTAACTACGTAAAGTATGCAGTTTAAATTTAAAATGAAAACACCCATGACTATGTGCAACTGTAACATAAAGTAACATCTATACAAAACTAAGTGAAATAAACAGTGATTTCTAAAATTATGTGAATAATACATAGAACAGTTACTATGGTGCAACAGGCAATTGAAAGTGACTTAGATTACACTTTCAGCAGCAGTGCAATAGCTTTTAAAAACTTCTGCACGTCGTATCCATCTTTATAAGTAAGAACCTGTTGAAAACACTTATGTCTTTCAACAAGTTTTCACTTATTAGGAGATGGTGGGCACCCTGGTGATATTTGCAGACATAGATCACCAGCCCTATTTTATTAACTAGCAAGTACTGACACAACACATGGAATATCAGATATCCTCCTACCTATCAAACAACATATCCTAGGGTGCCATGCTTACACACAGTTATGTGAAAGTGGCAAGCAGAGATGATTTAGACAGATACATTACAAAATTTTATAGGAATTAAGGGTGGAAATCTGGCTGTGACTGTGGTTCTGATTTTGAAATTGCATGGCTGGCCTAGAACATACAAATCTGCAAAGTAACTAAGGATCTCTTTACCCTTAGAGGGAAATGTGGCAGAAAACTCCTGAAATGCTGGTAATACCTCCTCTTCCTGTAAGAATGAGAGTGCAACAACTTTCTTTACAGCTACTTGAAAAGCAGGACACTTCCCATATAATGTTGCAAATCCTAGAGTTTGTACTTTCCATCATATATTCTGTCCAAAATGGAACAGACAACCTTTACTTTCTGTGCCATTAATGTTACTTTGGATACTCTTAATGGGAGGTATCTCAAAATCACATGACACATAACTTACATTAGCTGTAAGGTCACAACTAGCTAATAAATGATAAATGTGCTGCCACATATAATTGTTTGCTTTTAGGGATTTCCTGGTAATCAAACAGTAAACCATTAGGATGGATTCTGTAGTACCATCATAAGACATAAATGCATGTACCATATATAGTTGCCTACATACAGTACCTTCAGTCAAGAGAGTACAATCCATAAGAAAAATGAGGGGCTGTCTCAAGTCTTTCAAATTATCCCTGGTAGAGAAAACTAGCACATCCATATTTGTTTTAATATCAACCATATGCTTGTGCAGAAAACGTTCAGACTTCAACTGATAATCCTGAACTGAAATGCTGCATTGTGAACAGCATTTGATTGCATACTCTTCCTCATAACCTTATTTACCTGTTGAAGCATTGCTTTCAGGGTAGGAAGTGCTACTGCACTTTCTAAAAAGGTATTAGCTACCACATCATCTACCACTAAACAACAGGTATTGCTAGGCAGAGTTTTTAAGTCATAACATGCTTTGTACCCTTCCACTTTGTGGGATCACCCTCTATGTGTAGTACATGTTTACCTCTCTGTGATTTTATTCTCTGGTAAATGCCCCTACCAAGCCAGGTACAATCTGTGCTACAGCAGCCATTTCACTTGTATCCATTTTGCCATATGCACATACAACTGAATATTATTCCTGAGATATTTATAATAGAACTTAGCATAAGTACTTCATCACGTTGTCATATGCTCATGTATATTTGTATTCAGTATGCATTCATATGCACATCCTTACTACACTAATGCACAACTCATACTCAAACCCCCAAAAAACAAACTCCTTCTCTTTACCACAAAAAACTCACACCCCTAACAAAGCATCTTCCAAAATCCTTTCAGCAAATGACACTGAAACTGAATTAGTCCACTATACCAAACTATAATAAGTCATACCAGAGGATAATCTTAAATTTGACCTCCACATCCAAAGCAATATCAAGAAAACCCATCAAAAACTAGGCATGCTATACAGAAACAAACATTGTCTGAGCACACTGTGATGCTTGTGCACTGGCCCAGTAATCAAGGAGCCTCAATCCTCACCACTAACACCAGTAAGGGACGTGCACATTGGGAGGATGAACAGTACACATACAGTAAAGTACACTTTCCCTTAAGAGTACATAGAGATCACAGTCAGTCTGGGGCTGGTTTCTCTCTCTCTCCAGATCCCCAATAAGACTCCCCACTGGCACAGCTATAGGGTTAAAATCTCAGCTGAGTGGTCAAGCCAAAACCTCCAGCACCCTCTCTGTCCAACCAGTGCTTCGTGTCCCTGCCCAAGTAGCTGACACACGCACACTTTGAGATTTCATTTATATACAAACACACAGACACTCTTGGGGAAGGCTGGCACAGGTTTAATAGCTATGCCCCCTTCTGCCCAGACTATAAGGTAGAAATCACTGCCACCAACCACTACTTATCAGCTACTAATAAGGCCATTCCCAAAGGGTGACCAATTCTACTGTGTAATGTTACTATTATCCAAATGGTAAGTGTGACCAAACTAAGGCTATTCCAGAGTGGCCTGTAAAGTATCACCAAATACATGCAAGTACGCTAAGAGCTTAAACAGCTGTAAGCAAACCAGCCATAATTAAAAGGTTTAACTATATTTAATAATAAATAATAAAAGCACAAGACAATACTCATTAACTCAACACAGTGACAGTAGAGTTTGCAATCACAGGAAATACTTTAAAACAACAATGTAGGACAGTTTCACATAAATACAGAAAAAATCTAGACTACTCTTGCTATATTCATAGGTAGGTACTAGGCTATCGGCCTTAGGGCCTATACAAGCCCAGCTAAAGAGGTACCCTGGCTTTTGCTACCCAAGAAAATTATTTTCCTGTGCCACTGTCAAGCAGAGTCACAGAAGTGATCCCCGGGGTGAATTTCCTATTTCCCATCCAATCATATAGGTTCATAGGTAGGTTTCCTATCTATCTCTAAGAGAAACTATGTTCTAAATAACTTACTTACAGAGTAAGGCAAGTGCTAGTGAGTGGAATGTTTTCAGATCCAAGGCAAAATACAAAATGCACTGCCTTTCTCTCTCAGATAGTTCTTAAGTTAATAATACACATTACTGCCGAATCATCTCAGATTACATCATTCTTGTCACCTCTGCCTAAGTTTCCCAGGCTAGCAGGAACTTAAAATTTAGCAGGTCTCTGTTAAAAATACTTATCTTTCAGAAGCTGACACCTCTCTCTCTCTTAGAAGCTTGGCTGAAACTGGATGTTGTAAAACAATTACCTTGGAAACCTGTAATTACCTCTGTTTCCAGACAATAGAAAGAAGCCCCTAGCCTAGACATCCTATCTCTTAGCTGAGATAAACTAAGTTTATAACACATCATAAAACTCTTTACTTATCAACTTATTTTCTTAGAGTTTTGCAAGTTAACTCTGTATGTCCCAATTTCTACTATGAAACCATACATTTGCATTGACATATAGTTTATACACAATTCTGCTCTTTTCCAGCAGGGTGCACTGTGGTGACAACCTTGAAACTCAATACAGAACATATAGTTTTCTTACATTTTTAAGGCAAGCATACAAATGACATTACTATTCACAAATGATACAGAATTATTTACAACATTCTATCTAGCTAGGCTGGTGGTGTCACATTTCTATATATAAATCATATTAATATTTTCAAGTGACATATAATTATTTACAAAATTCTAGCTAGCTGGGCTGACAGCATCACACCCACCCACAAAAATTGCTCTAGCCAAAACCTACCTTCTGCCCTCCCTACTCTATGTAGTACCAATTCCAACCAATTTACAATTCTACTTATTCATCCACCGTTACTCATCACTGTAAAGCTCTACATACCCTTAACTGGCTGGAACTACCCCCTCCACCTCTCCTATATTCTTATAACTTATAACAACACTTAAAATCATACACAAGCCATTAGCCTGCCAGCTCTTACCCTTTGAATCTGCATACATTTCCCTACAAAAACTTAGATCAGAAGACAAACAACTTCTCAACATAAATAACCTGAATAAATCCTCTGGAGAAAGCCTATACTTCAACTTAATGCAAAATTTGACCTCCTTACCTCTAACCACCAGAACTATGTCTAACTTACCTACATTTAAAGGCTCCCTAAAAGAATACTTTACAAAATCTAGGATCTGCTCCTGTGCCAGTTCAGGCTGAACTTACTCACTATATTCACTCACCCCTTTCAACCTAAATCACACTTCACAACTCTCTCCAGCCTCCTGCTCTACTCCATTCTTTTTGTTTTTCCCACTACCTTACCTTATCACCTCATATCTGCAGACCTTTCCTCTACCTCTTTCTGTTTCCTTCGTACTTACCGGAGCTACTGAAGACACCTTACACTTCACTCTTCTTATAATCTCCTTCTCTCCATCCTTCTTCCTTCTATAACCATAATATGAACACCATCTCTCATACTAAGACATCATTCAGTTTCCCCTCATTGTCTCTAAACACGCAATCTCTAATATTTCCTTTAAACTTCTTATTAGAATTGTCTCAGGCCTCATTTATCACATGCTAATCTATATAACAAATATGACTATTGACTTTTTCCTCACATATTCTCCAACTCATGTTATTGTTTTTCATTGCACTCTACTATGAAACATATGTTCTATATTTTTCTCATTACAACATTTTTTTTCACTCTTACGCTTTGTAGTGCAACATGACACTTTGTGATTTAAAATATCTATACTTGATGTTTTGTAGTGTAACATGATACTTTGTGATTTAAAACATCTGTACTTGATTTTTGTAAGATTGTGATTGTGGAGCTTTTCTCCCCGGACCTCTGCTGAAAATGGGCACTTTCTGTCCCAGTCGGACTTTGTCACTAAACAAATGTCAAATAATAAAATAGATAAATAATATTCTTGCACATCTGCTAGGTTACAGATTCATAGGTGTGTAGCACGCTAACAACCACAGCAGTCTAGCCTAGCCTAGCCATGCATCCCAAATTTCTGACAAGTTCAGGTACCCTTGATAAGTGTAAGCAGGGGCTTTGCAGATGAATCATTTATAGGCATGAGCCTGGGAAATGAACCATTTACCAGCTGTGTGTGTCCATTAGACTGATAGGTACCAAAGCAGGGATGAAATTCCTGTTCCCCATCCAACTGTCTAAGTTATACTTGAATTGGGTTAGGGAGGAACTCTGCTTAACATGGATGGGGAGCCTGTTACAAACACTGTAGTATAAGAAAGCTGACTATGTATTTACAGTCAATGAAATATAAAGTACAGTTGAGATTACAGAAATTGAGAAATACAGTATGGGACAGACAGGAAACACTAAATCTGATGTTGCCTTTTTGTCCATTCCTCAACTGATGGGTATTGGATCTGACCTTGGATTTGACTTTGGCCACTTCCAAAGACCTGGATCCACAGCTCAGGTTTCTCCACTTATCCATAATCTGTAACAAGATTACTGCAGATCTCATTTGCCACCTCTGCGATTGGATACGTTCTCCATAGCTGGTATATATAGGATATAGTGGCCTTGTACGGGTAATGAGTGTGCTTTCCTAAATTACAGTGTTTGAAGAAAGGTAGCTGGTGAAAATGGAAATGGAAATGCATGGAAGCCACTTGTGCTAAACTTGTTCTAAATGTCCAAATAAGAAAAAAAAAAGCTGGCATAGAAACCATGATGGACTTGCTGCGAAACAAAAATATAAGATCTTGTTGCCCTGTTGGTTTTTTTTTTCCTGATTACCAAAATGGAAGAAATGTTTGATGGTAGTAGCATGACAGTTTGAAATGTTGAATAAAGTGAAAAGATGTAAAAGTAAAAGATGAATGGACTATAAATTATATTACAGCTCTGCACTTGACATGTGCCACTGATGAGAGAAATTTATTGTGATTATTGAGGCCATAAACAGACCATAAATAGGCCAATGATAATTAAGAGGAAGACAGGCTCCAGAAAGTCTGTTCTTCAATTTTTCCCTTAGAACTGCTCTGTTAGGAATCTAAACAGTTTACACCTACACTAAAAAGTGCAGCACTTGTTCCAAATAGCTTTTTCTTCTCAAAAAGCTCAGCACTTGTCTTATAAGCATATCCCTTGTCTTATAAGCATTCTCTTTGCAGGTCAAGCACTCCTATATTATACAAATCTCTCACTAGCAAAACCCCCCAGGAGTGCCCACTTCCCTGCTAAGCCCACTACTTTTCTGTCTCATACCAACTCATAATTCTTTCTAGCATGTCGAAGGGTCAGATGCTGGCGTCCTCTCCTGCCCAGTTGGTGAATCTGGGAATTCTGAGACAATGTTACAATTGTCTCATGTACACGGACAACCCTCTCCTCCTCCCACGTAACACTAACACTTGTGAGAGATGCAGCTATTTAGCCAGACTGGAGGCTGAGCTCTCTCAACTCAGGACTGGCAAGACCAGGCAGGAGGAGAAGGCAACTACACACACCACAATACCAGTCTCACATAACTCAACCACACCACTGAATCAAACACATAAACACACTAAGACATACTCGGAGGCTCTGAGTAAAATTTACCTAAACAGCAGAGGCCTCCAAAGCAGACACCCAAGCAACTGCAAACTCAATACACCACACAAACAACACATAAACAACAAAATCAGTGTGCAAAGCAGTCACTGCCCTTAAGGCCAAATACAACACCAAACATACTTGTCATAGGTGACTCCATAGTCAGACACACTGATGTCCCGCTCACCAGACTGAGTAAGGAGAAGGTCACAGTAAGCTGCCTGAGAATCCGCCACATAACACAAGCACTCAGGTCTCTCAACAGCAGGTACAAGTACGACTCAGTCATTGTCCACGCTGGTGTCAACGACCTGAGGCGTACCTCCTTGGACTACATGAAAAGAGACATTGAGGAGCTCTCTGATTATGTAGCCCAGGCAGGTATGACCCTGACCTTGAGCAGTATCCTACCTTCACCTAGAATGATGCCACAATACAGTGATAAGATGATCAGCTTTAATAATTGGCTTAAATTCTGGTGTCATTCAAAGGGGATCCAATGTCTGTCTGCCTGGGATGACATGCTGGACAAGCCACGCTGCCAAGGGACGGCTTGCACCTGTCACCCCTAGGCTTCCGGATATTGGCAAAGGCTCTTGCCACCCCATAGTGCCTTTTTAGGCAAGGCTCAAATTCTAAACCTACCACCCTAGAACACAAAAAGTAAAAAAACTAAGGGTAATGCTGCTCAATGCCAGAAGTCTCAATCTCAAGATGCACGCACTCGAGGCCCTTCTCAGTATGGAGAACATCGATGTCTGTGCTGTGACAGAAACCTGGTTCAAGGCTCCTGAGAGCACCCCAGCACTAGCAGGTTTCACCTCATATCATGCGTTCCGGCCCCAAAATCCGGACAACACCAAGAAAGGGGGGGGGTGTCCATATTCATAAAGGACACCCACACTTCAAGGTTGGTGGCAACGCACGATGCATCAGAGACCATCCAGGTGAAATTAACCATAGGCAAGACTGCTCTGCAATTTGTAGCATGTTACAGGCCACCCTCTCAAACTCAGGAACCTCACAAGGCCTTCCTGAAAACAATGGAGGGGATAAATGTATCTCCAAACACCATCATACTAGGTGACTTCAACTACCCTAATATAGACTGGGAACACTACTCAAGCCCAAACACTCTAGCCCAAAGGTTCCTGGAGTTCATAAACTCAAATGCCATGGAACAACTAGTCACCATCCCCACAAGAGGAGAAAACATACTTGATCTCATCATCACGAACATGGGATCAAAATGTTCAACACCGGAAGTATACCCCTCACTGGTGAGATCAGATCATAAACTAATCTCGCTGGAGGTCCTCATCCCGCCCACACCTGAAATAAAAAAGACCACAGTGAAAAACTTCTCAAAAGCCGACTTCACACTTCTAAAAACTAATGTGGTCTCCTTTAAGGCCCCTGAGACAGTGGTAAACATTACTCAAACCGCTGAATCATTTACAAATGCCTTCTACCAGCACCTACAGGACTGCATGGATCAGGCAATCCCAAACAAAACTAAGACTCTTTGTACCAAAGGCAAGCGTCCAGTCTGGTGGACCCCAGCCATAAACAAGCTCTACAACAAAAGGAGGAAGCTACTACAAGATAGAGCAAAATCCTTGAAAGATAAGACACCTTTGATCATTATAAGTAAAAAAACTAAGAGCTCTCATAAAATCATCCAAGGCAAATTTTGAGAGAAAAATCGCCAAGGACTCAAAAGACAATCATAAGGCCTTCTTTAGCTATGTTAGAAACCTAGGAGGAAACTCCCAGATATGCTCAGAATTAGTTCAAAATGATGTGAAGATTACTGAACCTACACACATTGCCAACATACTGGCTGACAGGTTCAGTGCAAACTTCTCCCCCTCCCCAAAAGGAGAGATATCTATACCAGAGGGTTGTAGCCCCAAACATCTCCAACACCCAGGTGAGAACTGCTCTCTCCAAAGCAAAAAACACAGCATCCATGGGACCGGATGGTGTCCCCGGCTGTGTGCTCCACGAACTCAATGAGGAATTAAACCCGCAGTTAGGACAGCTGTTTAATCTTAGCCTCACCTCAGGATACGTACCCAAGGAGTGGCGCATGGCGACTGTGGTCCCACTTCACAAGGGCGGTGCCTCCACCGACCCTGGAAATTACCGTCCCATTAGCTTGACAAGCCTTATCTGCAAAGCCATGGAGAGGATCATAATGGAACTCATAAATAAAGACATAGGGAGCTTGCAGACTTTGGATCCAACCCAGTTTGGCTTTGTCAAAGGCAGATCATGCCTTTTAAACTTGGTTGACTTTTTCGAGACAGTCACCAAGGCCATTGATGAGGGAAAGGCAGTCCATACAGCCTACCTTGACCTGGCAAAGGCCTTCGACACAATACCCCACTCAGGTATCATCGAAAAACTCATCAGCTTGAATGTAAACCCATACATCACAAGATGGGTTGCAAACTGGCTAAGTGACAGAACCCACAGGGTCAGAGTTGCTGGAGCCATGTTAGACTCAAAGCCTGTCACAAGTGGTGTCCCACAGGGATCAGTCCTGGGTCCACTCTTGTTCGGCATCTACTTTTCTGAAGTACAAGCAAACACAGGAGGGTTATGGCTGACAAAGTTTGCAGATGACTGCAAACTGGGCGCCATAGTCGAAAACACATCTGACACAGATATCCTTCAGAAGGGCCTCACAGAGACGGATAACTGGTGCCAGAGCCATGGCCTAAAGTTAAATGCCAAGAAATGCATAGTCATACCCTTCGGGAAAAACAAGGTTACCCCTAGCTACCATATAGGTGGCAATCCACTGAGCACAGAAGAAGTCATCAGGGATCTGGGGACCCAGGTTGACAGTAGCCTTTCGTTTGACACTCATGTTGCTAAAGTAGTTAGGAAAACCTTCTACATTGCCCACCTGATCATAAAGGGATTCACATCTAGATCAAGAGAGGTCATCGTCCCCCTGTACTCATCACTCATTAGACCTATGATTGAGTACAATGCCCCATTCGGAATGTATCTGACCCGACACCTGCAGCAGCTGGAAAGGCCCCAAAAGTTCCTCAGCAAAAGGATAAAGGGTCTCAAAAATATGTCTTATGCTGCCCGACTGAAAGAACTCCAGCTCTATTCAGTCTCATACCGCTTGCTCAGAGGTGACCTGTGCCTGACATATAAGGCCATGTCAAACCCTGATTTGATGAATATGCTTCACCTCAAAAAAATCTAGATCCCTCAGAACCACAAGGGCGGGAGACTTAAACCTTGACACGGTTATTAATAGAATGTGCTGGAGGGACAGATTCATCACCCAGAGACTCCCTATGCTGTGGAACAAAATCCCGGTACATGTGAGGCAGAGCACCTCGCTGGCCTTGTTCAAGAGGAATCTTGACCAATGGATGGGGATCAGATATACCCCAGGGATTACTTCAGTGTCACTGCTTGACAGAGGCACAGCAAAATAATAGGCATAGTTTTATTCAAACTAAAGGGGTGGCGAAAGCCAAATAACTATGGGCTAGGCTTATAAATGCCCTTGGGCAGATAGCCTAGTATGAACCTATGAACCTATGAACCTATGAATATAATGGACTTCTGAAGAAGTAGCACAATTAAAGGTGTTGGAAGTGACAAGGGAGACAAAATGTTAACAGTGTTATATTGCCTAAAGACAATGTGCTGGACATATGTTGGGCAAGACTGCTTGTAACTTGACATAGTGCTTACAGGATGTTGGACAGAAGTAAATATTACAGTGACCATCACAATTTGATTAGTCTGGTGGTAAGAGTAAAGTAACATTTACATTTTTAGAGAACAGGAATAATATAAGTGGCATGATTATGTGCACAGTAAAGTAAAAAGAGATTAGTGAGGTAGAAGTAATAAGGTCACTCATTGCCTTTGGTAAGATGCAGACATTTATTGGTGCAGTAATGACAGAGATAATGTTCTGTGGCATACAGTAAATTCATGGACATGGAAGAAGGTGTTATGAAGATTATGGACTGTGACATTGGTTGAAATTAGTTATATAACTGAAAAAATAAAAGCGGGCAACTGTATCAGATGAAGGTTTTACATGACAATAGTACACTTTATATTGTCTTGCTTCAATGTCAATAAAGAAGACTTCCAAAATAATGTCAAATTAGGATTAAGACATAGCCATTTATCCAGAGGTACCAAATGTGAGGATTTGTATGCTTCACTGTCACATTTTGAAATGCTGCATTATGTTTTCTCTCCATTAAAGGTGTCAGGTTAACTTCTTCACATTAAAGGAATAAAGAAATCATCTGCAATAAATCTTTACTGCACTGCCATTACATCACAAGTAAAACCTATATATATTTCTTTAAAAAATATTGTTTAGTTGTAGCATGTCATAGGTAAAGTGCAATGGTCTGAAGCAGCTACAGTCATGTGGCCAAATTCAGCACTGAGCTGCACTGAAATTCATGAAAGGTCGAACAGCAGTCTTAGATTCATTGTGTAGGTAAACACACTTTTGTTATGACTGGCAAGTTTCATAATAAAATCATAAATGTGGGCTGATGTATGGCATTTTATACATCGACACCAAATGCAGAAGTTTATATTCCACATACCATGGTTTAGCATTTTGCATTATACTCTGTTTCAGCTGGAAGTGTGTTGAACTTCATTCAGTATGGAGAATGCCATATTAGTCTATAATGCATTTTTACTGAGCTGATATTGCATCACAAATAAAGCTCATATATATATATATATATATATATATATATATATATATATATATATATATATATATGGGGTAAAATTCAATGCTGAGCTGCAATGAACCTCTAAAGGTAGAACAGTGTTTTTTGATGAGCTCTGTAATTGGACATCTTTCCAAGGATTCAGAAAGAACTCAACAGCCAGTGATAAGAGCTGTGGCCAAAAAAGTTTATGCGATGCAGGAAAATATGATTCAGAGACATGTTACCAGCAATGAGGAAAGATCTCATCATCAACTAATTTGCATGTCTCTGAAACACCCATAACTACTGTGAGAGCAAATTAGCACTTTCCTAAGCAGTTACCACTTGTGGCCCATGCATCTCATTGGCACAAGCACCTCCCATTCACTCTTTCACACACACACACACACACACACACACACACACACACACACACACACACACACACACACACACACACACACACACACACACACACACACACACACACACACACACACACACACACAGTCAGTCAATAATGCCTGACATTTTTACTTTGTTTTTATTTTATTTGTAGTTGTTTACCAAAGTAGAGTATTGATCTCCATAGACCTTTTTCAGACTCAGCCCGGGAGTGCTGCCTGTTTAAGTGACTTGCTCAGAGTCACACAGTTAGGCGATAGAGGCTGACGAAATCAAACCCTAGATCACTGAACCACATGAAACAACTTATTATTTAGACAACAGAGTTACATACTTCTTATTAATTGTAAAGTGCATAATGATGCCAGACCTGTTGTTGTGTTAACTTTTTATGTGAGTTCAAGAAACAGTTTAAAAATTTTCCCTGGTGTCCCTGGTGTTGTCTAATGTTCCTCCCACCTCCGTCACAAAATTTCTTCCTACATGGACACACCTCCATCCCTCTCAACTGTTCCTTATTTTACAGAATGCTCCTGCTAGCCTCTTATACATGCCATGTCCCTCATAACTCATGGACCATTGCAGTCATGAAGTAATACCAGATTTTAGAGCTTCGAGCTGCTTATCATGGAAAAAGTACCCTGAAACACAAATTGATCAGTTAGAGTAGAGAGTTAGTCTGCTTTCTGTGTCAAGTGTTCAGGGTTTGAAACTTTCTCTGCCTTTTACTTTATTTTTTTTTAATTTGCAAAGAGTTGAGGTAATATTTAAAACTATTCCTGATATCTAGTGGTGACACAAAGGAATAACACATTGTGTGAGTGCTGAGGAGACAAGATTTGAATTTTGTAAGTGCCTTTAAGGCACAGTGTAAAGAGTTATCCCTGATCGAGCGTTCCCCTGCCCCAATAGTGCAGGATTTGCTCATTAGTCTACAGTTTGGAGTTGTGAAATCCACCATCACCACACACACAGTATCCAATCAGCCGATCAAACTCATGGACAAGACACATACCTTCCCTACCCATTCCCTAAGAACCACCCCCACTGCGATCACCCAGACAGACAAACATACGTGCATGCACCTCAGGCCACTCATCCCTCTGCATATATTTACACATGCAGCCATACAAATATATACCTGCACACACACCCCACTACTACCTGTCTGCTAAACATCCTGGCATTTACCTCTAATGTGATCTCAATCCTTGGAGGCAAAGGGTGAATGACAACTTTTGGCAATGTCCATTAACATGGGTGGCTAAGGCAAGTTACATATCAGAGCCATTCTCTGAATTGCTTGGCTACAAGAGTACCTTACCACCTGCATGTCTGGGGGGGAAACAGATGGCTAATTAGCACAGGTCACTTCCTCAAAATACCTCTTTAGCATTTATGACAGGATGTAGAGAACTCCCACCATGGTGCTGCACCACTTCACAGAACACTGGTCATTCAAATATATAAAAGCTATGTACTTACCATAACGTTCCATCTACATTGTCTATTTTCATTCTTCCTTAGCTGTTGGGTTAGGATCTGATCCTCTGATCCGACTCGACTGTTACTAACGCTCATGGTAACCAAAAAGCTCTCAAGTTCCTCCATTACCCATAATGCACCAACCCCTAACATACCCCAGATCTTGTTTGCTGATTTACCTAAAATAGGACATACTAATATAAATATAAATAAATATATACATGGCTTAATCAGTAAAAAGCAAGAGAAGACTGCAAACACAAAAGAGGATCCAAGTATTCCACATAGAAAAGCACGCTGAACAGTTGTAATTTTAGTGCTTTCGTTCCTTTATTACTTAGAACTTCATCAGAAATAAAGTGCAGGTAAAAATTAGTGTAATAAATAAGACAAAGTGGTCAATCAGAATGAGTAAAAAAGCCCAACAAAGCATAATAAAAAATAAGAAGTTATGTCTTACCAAAACATTCTATCTGTGTTGTCGATCTTCACTAATCCTTGACAGTGAGCCTTCACTTTGCAGGAAATCCATAACCTCAGTTTCTATTTCTTTAACTTCTCCATTAGTGATCCTCTCTTATTCACCTTCAGGCCTTGCCTTGGAACCGACTCGGCCATTTACTTCAGCTTATGCCTTCCAAACTCTCAAGCTAGGCTCTACCCATAATGCTCCTCTCTAAATTACCTCAGATTGAGTTTGCATAACATAGTGAGAGACAGAAGATATACACACACACGCTCAAAAGGGGGAAGTGTTAGAGCCTGTAGAATGGTCGGTAAATCCCAGAGAACTATGGGCTCATTGAAATGAGGCCACAACATAAGGACGCCCTTCAAAAAGGCCTTACGGAGCTTATGTGACATGAATGATGAACTACTTGAAACTAGTATGGGAATTTGATATGGCAGCCAGATGGACTCTAGTGGTAGAGGCAGAAGAGCCAGTTTGATAAAGGCCAGCTAAAAAGTCCAATACCTTATAACCCAGAAGTGTATAAGGATCTAGAACATCGGCAAGAGCCCATCTAGCAAACTTTTCCCACTTACTTTGATACAGTTTCCTAGTAGAAGGCTTGTGATGGGCCACAATGATTTGGTGGACAGGGGAGGAAAGGAATGAATGCCTGGCAATCATGGGAATTGGAGAAACCATGCAGTGAGCTTGAGATGTTGGAGATTCGGATGAACCATTCCTTCTGAGTGAGATAATAGATCTGGAGCTGGGTCCACAATCCAAGGTTTCCAATATAGATGAGGCCAAATGAAAGGAAACCAAACCTGCCACGGCCAGAAAGGGGCAATAAGGATTATTGTGTTCTTCGACCTCTTGGCTTTCTTTAGAAGTTGGGATATCAGGGGAAATGGGGGAAACACATACAGGAAACCGGAAGGCCAATCATAGAGAACAGCGTCTCTCGGTGACTCCCCCAGAGGAGGGATCAGGGCATAGTAACTGCTGCACTTGTTCAGGGGGATGTAAACAGATCGTAGCAAGGGTGGCCTCAGTGACAGAAGATACTTTCCGTCACCATAGGACTGAGAGAGACCACTTGTGAGGTATAAGAATGGATGTGCTCAATCTGTCTGCAATCATGCTGGAACTCCCCAGAATGTGCACTGCCACTAGAAAGCAATTGGACGAAATCACCCACTGTCAAAGTCTGAGGGCTTCTTGACACAAAGGGTAAGATTTGCTTCCTCCTTGTCTGTTGATACACCAGACTGCCGACATGTTATCCATCTGAATTGCTACTGTCACTAGAGGGAGGGCATCTTGAAATGCCTGCAGCGCTAATAGCACTGCCCTCATCTGTAGAATATTGATGTGTAAGTCGGCCTCCCGTTGGGACCACGTGCCTTGGACTGTCCTTCCCAGATAATACCCTCCCATCTGGGAGGCATCTGTGGTCACTATGGCTTGGGGTTCAGGAAGGATGAATAGTCAGCCCATGAGAATGTCGTTGGAGTGCAGCCACCACACCAGATCCTGCTTGCAGTGACTGGTAATCAGGATGGGATGAGACATTGGTTGATCTGTCAGGGACCACTGGGAAACTAGTAGCCACTGTAAAATCTGAATGCAATATCTTGCTAAAGGGACCAGAGTGATCGAGGCTGCCATCAAGCCTAATGCTTGAAGGACTAGTCTGGATGGAGTGGTTTTGCACTTGATGATTTGGCTGTACTGGGATCTGATCCTTTGCAGCTTTTCCATTGGAAGAGAAACAATTCCTGCAATTGTGTCTATCATAGCTCCTATGAACTCTAGATGTTGTGATGGATGTAGATTCGACTTTTCGTGATTTACAGTAATGCCCTGAGATGCACAAAGATGTAGAGTGTAGTCTCTTACCCATTCTATCTGATGCCTGGTGGTAGCAGTGAGGAGCCAGTTGTCAAGGTATGGAAATACTCAAAAATCTTGCAATCTGAGGTGAGCTGCTACCACTGCCATGCTTTTGGTGAACACCCTGGGGGGGGTCGAGGTAAGACCAAAGGGCAGCGCCCTGAATTGGAAATGACTGGCACCCAGTCAGAAGTGCAGGAACCTTCTTGAAAATTTGTCCATCTTTATATGGTAATATGCATCCTGGAGGTCTACAGAGCACATCCAATCGTCTTTTTCCATAAAAGGATGGATAGACTGCACTGAGACCATCCAAATTTGGTTTGCTGTACTGCCTTGTTGAACTGGCCGAGATCCAGAATAAGGTCTCCAGCCCCCTGTTTTTTTGGGTATTAAAAAGAACCTTGAGTAGAACCCAGATCCTATTTAGTCTGGTGGGACTTTTTGGATGACTCTTTTGTTCGAGCAGTTTTTGAATTTCTGCTAATGTTGCTTCCATGTGACAGGGTGGAGCATCTGGAACCCTTTTTTTTATTATTTTTGGAGTTGTGGAAAGTGGAATTTTGTAACCTCTGGAAATGATTTCCTGCACCCATTTGTCCAAAGTTATCTGTTGCCAGGCAGGTAGGTGTAGGGATAGTCGTCCCCCTACTGCCTCCAAAGGAAGGCAATTGGGCCTCCATTTAGGAGTGCTGGAAGGAAGTACCAGAGTAGGAATCTCTGGACCCCTGGTTCTGCAGGCTACTTCTGCCTCTAGGGAGGTGCCTTCCATTACTTCCCCCTCTGCTCCGGGGAAAGTCCTCGACACGTGAATCCTGGAAAGGCCCTTGGGATTTTTAGAACCATAATCTCCCACTTCTCTGGTTCCTGGAGTAAGGACATTGAGGAGTGGAAAACTGTACGCCTGTGGCAGAAAGTATCTTCCCATCTTTTTCACATCTGGCTAGTGTGTCTTTTACTTTAGGACCAAAAAGGGAGGATCCATCTAACAGAGCACTGATGAATGATGCTTTAAATGGCTCCGCAAAATCACATAAGCGCATCCAGGAGTGCCTTCTCATGGCTATGCCTGAACCTGTCACTTATGTCGTCCCTTCGGCTGTGTGGGCAATAAGCCTCATGGACAAATTAGAAACTGCTTCAGGGGTGGCAAGCTGTGAGGCCACTTTGTCTCATACTCCTTCAGCCACTGTTCTTGAGAGGGTATCTGAAAGCTCTTTGATTAGATCCCTCTGCAACCTAGTAAATTGCGCCATGTAGATTAAGGACTTGAGAGCAAAGGTCGATGAAGCGTAAATGCACTTCCCAAACCTATCCATCATCCTAGACTCCTTGTTAGGAGGAAGGATAGTTGGACTTTCCTCAGCAAGTTCCTTCCTGGTGGCTGCCGATATCACCATGGCATCCACGGGTATCCCTTTGAACCAGTGCTGCTCTTCTTTCAGTGTGGAAAGAATCCTGTCAGGTCTCTTGGGGATCGGTTCGATGGAGTCAGGCATCTTCTACGCTCACTGAGCAATTCGTTTAATAAGCTCTTCAGCGGGTGGAGAAATCCAGGAGGCAGAGGGTTGAGCATGAAAAACCTCCAAGTACACCACACCGACTCCTCTGAGGAAGGTTGGATGGAAGACCAGCCACCTCTGTTTCAGGATTTCTAGGATGTCCCTGAAAGAAACATCATCAGGGGTGACCTGGGGGAACCTTTGCCTTCATCAAAGTCGGTATCTTCAGTGTAGAACTCCTCCGGGGAGTCTAAGTGCTTTCTTTTGCACTTTTTTTTCGCAGGTACTTCCTTGGAGAGATGTTCCAGGGAAGTGTCAGAAGACAAAACTATTAAGGAGGGTATTAGTATTACTTGGGATTTTTGTGCCCTCTGTCCTAGGGGAGAGACCGATGGGGGCTCCAGTCGAGGTGATGCAGGGATCTGTCATGACAGCGATGACAAAGACTCTAAGTCCCCAATGGACAAGGCTTTCTCCATGATCCAGAAAGCCGCCTCCCCCCCCCAATAGAGGGACGGGAGCTTGGAATCGAAACAGACTCCTTCAGAACTGAGGTCCCACCCCTCACTGAAGAATCGACCCCCAAAATTGAAGCCTGGGTCGACCCTATGCAGGCTGAAGCACTGAAGGTCATGGAAGGCTCTGAAATAAATGAATTCGATCCAAGTACCTTGGAACCGGCCATGGAGTCTCAACCCCGGGAGGCTTCTGAAGCCAAAAGTCTGGAGACGCTCAAGGCAACCCTCAGTTCCGGAGGAGAAGCTACTACTGGAACCGAGACAGTCGAAGCCAGGAATGTCGGAACCGTGGGGTCCAATGACTCAATTGGATTTGGAGGAGGAGAAACTGTTGGTGCCGAAATCGGGCTGGTCCCTGTGCCGGTCCGGCTAGGAACTGAAGGCAATCTCCTCACCATAAGAAGCTGATCTACCAGTCTCATAATGTCTGATTCAGAGAGGCTCTTAGTGGGTCAAACTGAGGCAGTCG